>NC_056750.1:126313159-126525659 GCF_019279795.1 Protopterus annectens
GGGCTCTTAGCTTTGCACCCTGCCACCTGGACAGCCATCACAAAAGATTTGTGGGTGCAAACGATCATATCCAGAGGATATTTAATTTCCCCTCAATGAAAAGAAGAAGTCTCCTTGATGTTCCACCCAGTCAGTGGGAGTTAGCAGCTCTAGAGATTCAAAAGCTGCTCGACAAAAGGGTCATCCAAGAGGTCCCACCAGACCAAACAGGATCCGGAATTTACTCAAGATTCTTTTTAGTACCAAATGAAACAGGGGACTTGAGACTTGTCTTGTATCTCAGTTATCTGAATCAGCTTGTAAAAAACTCCAAATTTCAGATGATCATAGTTCAGTCCATTCTGCCTCTGTTATAGAAGGATGACTGGATGTGCTCTATAGATCTTCAGGGTGCATACTATCACATCAGAATGAACAGGGGCTCTCAAAGTCTACACTTCTGGCTAGGAGCCAGTCATTGCCATATCAAAGCCCTGCTTTCAGTTCCAGCACAGCCCCCAGGGTGTTCACTAAATGCATGGCAGTAGTAGCAGCTCAACTGAAACTGAATTGATTCAGAGTGTTTCCTTATCTAGATGATTGCCTCATCATCGCACCAACCAGGCATCTCCTAGTAAAATCCAGGAATTACCTACTGCAGTTATCTCAGTTCTTGGGAATCACAGTCAGTCTTTCAAAGTCTCATCTTCAACCATTTCCAGTCTTGGAGTTTATAGGGGCTAGCCTAGATGCAGTTAATCATCTTGCTATTTTACCCCAAAACAAAATTCTTACCTTGAGGCTGCAAGTCAGACAGATTCTTCCCCTCTGATCTCCCCTAGCAAAAATGGTTCTTCAAGCCTTAGGCTCAATGGCTGCAACAATTACCTTGATACCTACCATTCATCTTAATATGCAAATTCTCCAATGGACTCTAGCAGTACAATGGTCTATTCTCTGACAACCTTTGCAGCTTCCTGTAAAACTATCTTGAGTCTGCAGAGACTCCCTGCTATGGTGGATTCGATCTGACGAAGTTTGTCAGGGATGCCCTTTATCCTCCCCCCCAAAGGCCACGTTGACCACGGATGCCTCTTAATTGGGGTGGGGGGCATATCTTGGGACATGGTACCCAGAAGAGACCAAACTGCATATAAGTGTCTTAGAGATGTGAGCGGTCCTCTTACTGTTGAAGGCCTTTCAGAACTCTCTTTCTCTTGGTAGAGTTGCTTTCCAAACAGACAATATGACAGTAGTATGGTACATCAACAAGCAAGGGGGAACTATATCTTACACGCTTTGCCAAGAAGGAATGAGAGTCTGGCAATGAGCAATCTCCTCCAGCTGCTGTCTTGTAGCAATGAAATCCAATGTTCTAGCTTACAAGCTCAACAGGACTATCTTGTTGCCTCATGAGTGGTCTCGCAGTCATACAGTGGTGAAAATGATCTTTCGACAAATGGGGGTCAACCTTGGTGTGACCTGTTTGCCTCTTGCCTCAACAATAAGTGCAGCAGGTTCTTTGCCCTAATTCCCCCTCAGGAGGAGTCACTGAGAGATGCTCTAGTCCACACTTGGTCCTCTGGTTTCCTATACGCTTACTCTTCCTTTCCCCTAATCCCCAAATTTCTTCAGAAAGCACTCCAGTTGAAGAGCAAGGTAATCCTCATTGTTGCCTTCTAGCTTCAAAAAATTTGATTCTTCTTCCTATGGTCTCACCTACTATATGTCCCTCTTGAACACTGGACCCTATCCCTGATTGACTGTCAGATCCATCAGGGATGCCTCATCCAGGCATTACAGGCCTCAGATTGACCACATGGTTTCTCCAATTCCATTGATGGCTAAACATTCCAGGCTTTCCTGTCCTGTTTGGCAGATTTTATTTTCATCCCAGAAACCTTCTACGAGGAAGATTTATAAGAGTAAATGGAAAATATGTTCCTTTTGGGAGCAGCAGAGGGAGCTGGATTCTTTAACAGCACCAATCCCTGCTGTTTTAGATTTTCTTGCTTCAATTTTTCAAAGTTGTGCTAGTTTCTCGACCATCAGTGTTCTTCTGACAGCCATCTCTAACTACCATATTGGAGATAACACTTCCCCTCTGGCTTCATCCTAGTTATGTAAACATTTCTTAAAGGTACCTTTTTGCTTAGACCTCCAGTAAAGGATCCCACTCCACCATGGGAGCTTACTATCATGTTACAGAGCTTGGTACAATCTCCATTTTGAGCCCTTGGCTAAGTTGGATCTCAAATTTCTTTCCTGGAAGATGGTCTTTCTTGTGGCTGTCAATTCTGAGTTAAGTTTCTGAACTCCAAGCACTCTCCTTAAAACTGCCTTGTTTGATTTTCCATAAAGATAGTTACCTTACGTTCTAACCCCTCCTTTCTACCCAAAATTACCTTTGAAACAAACATCAATCAAGTTATCAATTTGCCAGGTTTCTTTCCAAATTTTAACAACAAAGGAGAGTACATGCTTCACCTTTTAGATATACACAGGCAACTTCATTTTGATCTAAATAGGACTAAGGAATTTAGGAAAACTGACCAACTGTTTGTTTCCTTTACCAGTAACAAATTGGGAAAACCAGTATCCAAAGTTACTCTAGCTAAATAGATAACATGTTGCATTTCATGTGTTTACTGTTTAAGAGGTTTAACCTTGCCAAAATCTCCAAAAGTGCACTCAGCTAGATTTATGGCTACATCACCTGCCTTCTGGGCTAGAGCTTCCATTGATGATATTTGTGCAGCTGCCACTTGGTTTAATGCTCATACTTTTATTGCTCATTACAAGTTGTATATCGTCTCCAGAAACAGTTCTGCATTTGGCTTTGCGCTTCTCCAGAACATCCTTCCATAAGGGCCACCCAGGGTTATTGTAGCTGAGCAGTCTGTCCCATGTGTTGAGGATTGAATGAAAGTGACATCATCAAATAGAAAAGTTCTGTACTGACCATAAATATGCATCTGTGTTGTCCATTTTCATTCTTCCTCAACTTCCATCCCCACTTCCCCTATCCATTTCTTTGAGAGTGACCTGATGAAGTTTTTTGTCAGGAGCCACAGGTCCTATTTGAACCCCTTTTTTCTGTTACTATACTGTTTCTACGTATTATTATTATCATGCTTATGTTTAGATGGCCATATAGTAGCAGCACACTTGATTTGAGGTAAGGAAGTAGTCAGGGGAATTATGGGTAAAGGGAAGAGCTCAAGAGTTGGATCCAAGAATCTAGAGAAAAGCGGCCGAGGTGGATCTGAGAGTTGGATCCAAGACCCATGTGTTGAGGAAGAATGAAAATGGACAAAACAGATGCATAGTTACTGTGCGTTCATAACTTTTATTTCTTGTGGAGCTGGGTGGTATAAGGCCATGAGGTCATGGTGAGTTACTTACTTATCAGTCCTTTCAGTCTTTTAGAACCTAGTTTCTCTTGTTACATATTTGTAAATGACGTTAACATGCAACTGTATCCTTTCTGTAATTGTATACATCACCTTGAAAACCAGGCAATAATCAATATGAACTTCCAAAGAACAAATTCTCACTCTCCAATTTGAATTTAAGTGCTTTCATTCACTTTTATTAACGTGAACTTCCTCAGAAACATGTTGTTGTAAAAAAATGCTGTTTAAATACTATTTCCACAGGAAATGTGTTTATAACATTTGAAAATTAATTAATTGATCAATACACTTTAAAATACATTCATAATTATAATATTTACCATTTGTTTTACATTGTACACTGATTAAATAAGCTTTTAAAAAACTTTAAAAACTCATTCCCATATTTTCGAATCTTTTTAATTATTTTTTACTTGTTTTTTAGTTGTTTTTAGTTAAAAAAAAATTATTTTTTCTTACTATCTATAAATTAGAAAACATTTCAAGTTTATTACTTCATTTTTTAGCCCTGAGGTGTTTTGATCTGCCCCAAAGACTAACACAGGGACTCCTTACATTTCAAATAAAATATCATTCCAAGTGGGGAATAATCCCCTTTTTAAACTCTAGAAAAATCAAAATTCAAATTTTCTTGAATCTTTACTTTACTCACCAAATAGCCAATCAAGTATTTTTTTCTTTTTTTTTATTGCCAGAACATGCATGCTCATCTCTCTGAAACTCTCATTTTTTTCACTGTCAGGTATTACTAGCAGATGAGTGAAGCAGCTTTATATTGTTGTTCTGTGTGCAAGTTAGATATGACAGAAATTGTATTCATAAACTGATTGGAAAGTACCACATGAACTTGTCTGAATTCTTATTTGTATTTATTTCTGTAGATGATGACTCAGCACTTTGTCACAGAAGTGAAATTACTGCCCTTGCATGGTCCCATTGTGGAAAATTCCTCATCTCTGGCAGTGAAACTGGGGAGGTAATAGTCTGGCAGTTTGCCAAACCAGTGTACAAAGTTCAAGTAAGTAAACAGACCTCAAGTAACATTAGTCTGTGTTGTTCTCTTTTTTTTGTGTGTGTTTATGTAATTGCTAAAAATGTCACTTTAAACAAAGTATCACTATAAAGTACAAAAATACGAGCCGCAATATAGGATAACACTTGTTAAGCATTTATAAAACAGCATGTTCATAAGTCGTACTGGACTTCTGACAGTGTACCTAATTTCTCCATTTGCTAAAGAATTAGCGAGTGGTGGAAAGTTAAACTTCCCAATCATATGAAGTCAGCAGTTCACCAAATGCACAACGTAGGAACAAACTGTGTAAAACATCTGAAATTACAGTTATTTTCTTTTCCTTGGGATTAATTAGTTAAGGTACAGAAAATCAAATTTCCTTATTATGGTACTGTCATTGTGAGTAAGCCTACTCATCGACACATATTCTGTCGCATACTGAAATGCAGCATCATAAACACTCATTATATAACTTTTCATCTCGTCCTTCCTTAGGTACTGTAGAAAACATGAAAGACACTCTGATTCCAGAAAATATGAACACATATTCAGAAGTCTCTTAAGACCTCCTTTTGGTCCTTTTGTGACTTGTGATAGATACATCCACTAATGCACGGAAATACAAAACTCACTGGTGAATTTAAAAAGGCTTCAGTGGGACAATTACTGCTTTGAAGAAAACTTAAAAAAGCAAATAATTGTACATAAGAGGCTAGCAGTATTAAAATTGTCAGAAGGGTGTTAATTGTCTGGACTTTATAAAAGCAAGGTAGCACCTCATTGTGTAAACTATTTGAATATGTGAGATTTTTGATTAAATACAACTTAGCTGACATTTGTGATCTGAATGAATATGTTAATAGCCTTGTTGATATTTATGATTTGAATAAATAAATAAATTGATATCCTGATTGACAAGCTTGAACAGAATGCTATGCTTTCTGAGTTTAATACCAGAATGTGTAGCACTACACACTTTAATTCACCTTAAAACTTGCAGCACCACCCACACTAACAATTTTATAGTGCAAAAAGATAAAATAGAAAAAAGGCATACTAAGGAAGCAAATAAAAGAAAAACTTGCATCATTGGCAGCTTTCAGTTGTTGGTTTAGAATTTTTTCTGCAAACCCTTATGGCTAGTCTCGTATGTGTAACAGAACTCCCACTGAGAAAATGTAAAGTTTAAGTATTTTTCACTTTCAGCATAATTTTCCATCTGTAGAAAACCTGCATCTACCTGTTGATCCATTAGGCTTTCCATGCTTTTTCTAGGTCTACTTGATCTGAATTTTCCTTTTCCAGTTTATTAAGATATTCAAACCAGTGCAACCACTTGCCAGTACAGACTAGTTAAGCCTTATCTTAGATTATTACAGATTCTGTATTATAAATCCTCTTCAGCAAATCTGTCAGTTCAGTAATTATGGGCAGGGACTGTTGCTTACTGTTACAGATAATGTTCTTAACTGCTATCAGAAATCGGGTCTATTAGCTTTTGTACATGTGTACTTAACAATTCCAATATTAGGTACCCGAAGAAAAAGATCTAAGCTGTTACTCCCATCCTATTCCTCCAAATCAACTTCAACAAGTCCTACAACTCATCTTTAAATCATTCTAAAGTAAGATATTTTCGGATCCACCTATAAGTGCTGTAAACTCCAGTAACCACAACGTAAGATGCTTCAAACACGGTATTTAATCCACATAACGCCAAACATAAACATAACATATCAAGTGGACAGACAAAATAGATCTAAAAGTTTACAAAATAACCTGGTCTTCTTCAGAACTGAATCTATAAACAAGCGTTCAGTTTAAATAAAATGTTTACTCCTTAAAGATACAGTGTTGACCATTAAATTGATAAAGCTAGTCATACTAGCCTATATACAATGAAACAATATAATATACAATAATAAAATGTTAAAAACACAAAAAAGTATGAACTAAGTGGCAAAATCTAAATCAATGTCTGATATGTATCTCCGCTGTCCATAACATATACAAAATTACCATAAATAGCTGCCGTAAATGTTTCCAAAGTATACTTAGTAATCAGTATGTATACGGACTGATTTAGAGTTCTATAATGTTAAAGAAATAACCACAATATAGTTAACACAGATAAAAATAAAGATAAAGTTGAAAGCACTAAACTTTTAGATCTATTTTTACTCTTGATATGTTATGTTTATGTCCTGTACTTGAATAATTCTATTCTGTCTGTATTTTTATGTTACTTTTTGGCGTTATGTGGATTAAATACCGTGTTTGAAAGCATCTTCGTTTGTATTACTGAGTTTCCAGCACTTTATAGGTGATCGAAGGAATTATTTTATGCATTACTACAACTCTCTTTTTTTCTAAAGTAAGATATTTATTATTTATTTCACATTTGTTAACCAGGTTAGTCCAACTGAGTTTGCAAATAAACCCATTTTCAGTGGAGACCCAAGGGGGAAAGCCCCAGCAAACTTAAGTAAAAATAAAGTGACAATATACAAATTTTAAATAACAGTCACAATAAAAAATAATTGTAAAAAAGAAAAGGTTATTAACTATTTGCATTGCATTGATAGTAAGCAACCCATTTTCAGTGGAGACCCAAGGGGAAAGAGCCCCAGCAAACATAAGCAAAGATAAACATACAGGACCAAAACTATTAAAAACAACACTGAAAATACGAAATTAATTATAAAGAGAAAAACAAACTAAAAAAATTAAGGACATTAAGGGTTGCACTGATAGTAGTGGAGTAAAATTTACTACATATGAGAGTAAAAACAAAAAAATAATCGTTGTTCAAAAAAAGGACAATGTATAGACTGATAGGAAGTGGGGGAGAAAAAATTGTGAGAATGGGAGGGGGGCTATAGTAGTAGAGCTGAGGGTTTAGAAGATTAGTTTAAGCAGAAGTTGCTAACAAAGAAAGTTAGGAGATGCAACAGGTTATACAGTGGGAGAGACTAAGACTGTGTGGTCAATGCAACAGCATAATTTCAAGTTAAGTAGGTGGGATTTAAGCTAGTTTTTAAAACTGGGAAAGGAAAGATTGGATCTAATATGGAGAGGGAGTTTGTTCCAATTTAGTGAGACAGAGTGTTTGTAAAGTAGTTTGCCAATATTCCTTTTGTGTTTATAAACTGAGAGAAGATGCTGATCAGCACTCCAGAGAGGCCAAGGGGGAGAGTAGGGAGTAACATGGGAGATGAGAGCAGGGCAGGCAGAGGGGTTGTTGAGTATGGAAAAGGTAGTGTGGAGTTGTGTTTGTAGGAGAAGGTGTAGAAATTCCAGCCACTGAAGTTTGTTTAGTGAGAGGCAGTGATGTGAAGAGAGTGGTTGGTTTAGAATAAATCTGGCAATTTTGTTGTACGTTTGTTCCACTTTCTGCATTGAGGTAGTTTGGATATTGGTAAGGATGGGGGAAGCGTATAGAAGACTGGGTAAGAGAAATGCCTGTACAAGAGTGCGTGAGAATTTTTTGTTCCTATAAAGTAGTCCAAGTTTTTGGTGGGTTTTTTTTGATGGCCTGTTGTATGTACAAGTCAAATTTTAGTTGGTCATCAATTATTACCCCAAGGAGTTTGGTTTGTGAGGCAGGGGAGATAGTGGTGCCATCTAGGGAAGAAAGAGAAAAGTTGGATTTAAGGTGAGTGTGTCTGAGGTAGGAAGAGAAGGAGTTGAGTTTTCTTAGGGTTAAGGATTAGTTTTGTTTCTGAGCCATTTTTCAACAGAGATCAAGGAAGTCTGTGTTACTGTGTGTAGTTCAGAGATAGTATTGGAGATTGATAAGAGAATAGAGTCATCTGTGTATTGTATTACAGATGAGAGACTGCAGGATGAATGTAGGTTGTTGGTAAAAATGTTGAAAAGGAGTGGTCCAAGTATGGAACCTTGGGGTACTCCTGTTTTAACAGCAAGGAAGGGTGAGAAAGCCTACTGCCATCTAACAGCTTGTTTTCTGCCAGTAAAGTAGGATTAGAACCAGAGTAGAAGGAGAGAGGTTTAGGTCTGAGAGCTTAAGAATGATGGGATGAGACACAGTGTCGAAGGGTTTAGAGAGATCAAGGAATAGACAGGAGATGAGGTTGTTGTCCCTAGCTTCTGCAGCCTTTTGAGTAAAGGATAGTAAGGCAGTTGAGGTACTGTGTTTAGGGCAGAAACTATGTTGCGAGGGGGTGATGAGATTTGTGTGAATGAGATAGGACAGTAGTTGAGTATGTATACATTTTTCAAGGATCTTAGAGAGCAGTGAGAGAATAGCGATTGGTCTATAGTTAGAGCATTCAACAGAGTTGCCACCTTTGTGCAGAGGAGTGGTATAGAAGGATTTCCATATTTCTGGTACGGTAGAATCCTGAATGGAGCGGTTGATTAAGATAATTACAGGATATGCAATAGAGTCAGCAGCAATTTTCAGAAATTGAGGGGGGAGTTTATCAGTGGAGGGAGAACATGGTTTTAGTTTAAGAAGCAGGGATTTTATGTATTTAGTAGAAACAGGTCACAAGGTAAAAGGCTGAGAGACAGAGGAACATAGAGGTTTAGGGGGAGGTGAGGGTGACACAGAAGAGTTAGGATGAGCAGAGTTACCAGAGGGTAGGAGTTTAGAGATGTTGTCTATGAAGTGTTTGTTGAGTAAGTCTGCAGTTTCAGAGAGAGAGTGATAGGGGAAAGGGTTAGAGATGGCAGGAGAGCCAGTGTGCAGCAGGGAACTGATAGTAATCCAGAATGTTTGGGGGTCATTTGAGCGAGAGCTTTGAAATTTAGTGAAATGTTGGCATTTATCCAAAATAATACATATTTTACACACTTTGAGTTGCTTATAACCTTGGTGGGTGGGAGTTTTAGTGGTTTGCCATTTTTTTCCATAGAACATCTCTTTCATGCATCAAAGCATAAGTAGCTTTGGAGAGCCAGGGTGCAAAATTAGATTTGGTTCTGATTTTGCAAGTTGAGGCAAGAGAGTTTAGGACATCAAGGAAAATGTGGTTGAATTTAGTAACAGCATCATTGAGCAGGAGAGTTTTTAGGAAAGACCAGTTGATGGTAGAGAATCTATAGTTAAAGGTTTCAGGGGAAAAGTTAGTCACTTTCCTACAATCTCTGTAGAGATGGGGCTTAGAGAAATGAGGAGAGTGCCTTAAGATAGAGATGGGAGAATGGTCACTAATAGAGTCAGGGAAGGTAGAAGGGTTACAGTAGTTGTTAGAAGAGGTGGTCAAGATCCAATCAGTTGTGGAACCAGTAGCATTTTTACTGTAGTGGGTAGGGATAATGATCAGTTGTGGGAATCCATACAGGTTTATGAAATGTTGGGGTGAGTGACCAATAAGGGAGTTCAAATCTATTTTAACATCTCCAAGAATGATGGTTTAATAGGGGATGGAGGTGTTTATCCAGGAGAGTATATGTTCAAGGATTGGGATGTTTTTACCTTTGAGGATATAGATAGAGGCAATATCAGACTTCCTGTAGTTATTGATGTGGCAGTCGAAGAGCAGTAGTTCAGCAGGGGAGAAACTAGGCAGGGTAACATCTATAGGTGTTAGAGTCTTGAGACAGAGTACAAGATAGCCACTGCACCACCTTTTTTGGGTGTCCTATCAAACCTATAGATATTTTATTGAAGTGGCAGAAATTCAGAGGAATTGATATGCAGTTTTAGCCAGGTTTTCGATAAGGCCAAGATGTGAGGTTTGTGTTGGGCCAACCATGCGTGAAGTTCAGACATTTTGTTGTTTAGGCTTTGGATGTTCATTGCAGAGATAGAAAGATGTTTGAGGCTGGAGATATTTGAGAATGTTTTTGGGGGGACAGCAGATGAAGATGGAGGGGTAGTGGAGAAAGGGGAGGGACCAGGATTAGGATGGATGTAACCAGAAACCAGAAGAGCAAAGTCAAGATGACAAAGGTGAGGGTGGTCAGTAAGGGGAATGGGGACTTGAGTTTAGGCGTAAGAGCGGGGTAGGCCATGAGTTTAAATTTAAGACATTGAAAGGGGGAGAGAGAGAAAAGAGAGGGCAATAGTCAGTGGAACTTGGTCATATGTTGGAAGAGGTCTGTGAAAGGGAAAGGCGGGGGAAGAGGGGAAGATATGGAGCTCAGTGTGGTAGGAAGTACTTAGGGCTAGTGAGATTAGAAGTGGGAGAATATCAGTAAGGATAGCATTATGTGATGGAAAAAGGAGGGGAAGAGTTACAGGGAAAAATATAAAGAAATGTATTAGGGAAGGGTGATGGCTAGAGATAAGCCGTGTGAGGGAAGGAACACTATTGAGGCGTGGAAATAGTGAGTATGTTAGGAAGATAGTAGGTGTGCTAGGAAGTGAAAGAGTTAAGTGTGAGAGAGGCAAGCAACAGAGCAGGCAGCCCAACATGGGCGGGGAAAGGAGTAAGATTGGAGACAAGGTGGGAAGAGTGAGAGAGAGCACAAGTTATAGTGGTGTGAGGGGGCTGTGGGAGTGACGAGGCAACGAAGCGAAAGTATAAATTTGAGGATACTTGGGGTGGGTGGGATTCGGGGGAGGGAGGAGAGTGAAGCAAGCCCGAGCGAAGTGGGCAAAACCACACCACACCACAAGTAAGTTGAATGTAAGGGCCTAAACCTGCACTCAGCACTTTAATTTTACTTACTTTTAGCAGGAAAGACAGACCAACAGTGTACAATTTTGAGGTTTTTGTTAGGGTTACTTGTTCAAATGTCAGACAAATAAGTAACACTTATTCTATATCTGAAAATTAGAAAGCCATAAAGGTACAAGTTATAGCTGTAAAAATTAGGGGCAGAGACACAAATGTATGAATCAGTTTGCTTTAGTTACAGGGGAAAAGAGGGAAAAATAGAGCAGAAAGAGCCCTATGACGGACCAAAATGGTGACTCACTTTGTTACACAACACAGTAAAAGAGAGCTTAACAAATGTTTTTTTTATGTTTGCAACCTACACTGTTTAATTGTTGGGAGAGAAAAAGTTGTTGTTAAAGACTGTAGTGGCCAGTTGCAATCCCGTAGACACTGTTTTGCAGGATATTCCCAAAATATATTGTCCCAGGTACCCATTTCTTGATTGTGGCATTTCAGTAGAAATCCCAAGCAAATATGTGCTGATTTACGAAGAGTATAAAAATAATTGTGGAGACATTTCCACGCAGAGTTCTTAAAACTACCAGACAAAGTGGAATACCTTGTACAGGGCAAAGTCATTTCCAAACATTATCCCTGATTTGTTCATTCTTATTCCTCACCCATCCCCACTTTATTTGATGAGAAACTTCCTTTTTAGGTGCAAGTCCAGTTCTATACATTTTACTCACTAGCTTCTTTAGTGATTTCAATTCTAGCTTCAGCTTGGTCAGTAAGTGAAACCAGCCTCCTCCATTACTACTTTTGTCCCTTTAGTCTGTTGCTTCGTAAATCAAGAGGTCAACTCTAAGGACTGAAATGTCTGCTGCCACAAAAAAAGAAATCCATTATGAGACAGCACGAACAGAACAAAGCATACTTGTCTTTAAGTTACATTTGTAAATGTTAGACATACCTTGGACTTCAGTTTAACATCTCATCTGAAGGATGGTACACACAAGAATACAGCACTCCTCTATTGCTGCACCGCAGTGTCAGCAGTCGAGTCACCTGTAGTAGGAATAGCAGGCAGCCTTCTGGTCTTACAGAACAAACAGATCAGCACACTTTTACCACAAAATAGTTCTCTAAGTACAGGTAAACAGTCACTGCTAAAAACAGCTGCCAAAAGAGACATTTCCGATAAAATAGTAAACACATTTAAAGTGCCAGTATTCTTAAAGAGAACTGGTATATTTTTTTCAAAAAAGCAAATGTATGGTAGAGATTTCCCAGTGGGCGCTCATCTGCCCAGCAATGTAAGACAGGAGCCAGCTGTCAATCCTCTGAAGCCCAGGAGGAGCACTCTCATGGGTGACAAGAAACTACTGAAGTTGTTTGGCACCAAGGTTGCTGTTTTCTCCACACAGGAGCTCAAGATGCAGCAGCCTGGGGGCATGTGAGTGTGTTGGAGCAAGTGAAAGCTTTTTGAAGACTGGCCAGCCATTGTATCCTTGGGAAAATATAACCCATGTAACTAAGGATACTTTGGCAGTGATTTAATAAAACATCTGCTGTTATGGTAAGTGCAACTTACACAACTGAACTTTCTATTTACTTCTCTTGCTGTCACCACTATTCTCCTTATAGGCTGTATTAACCTCTGAAGTTCTTCTTAGTCCATGTTGTATTACTGATTCCTGCCATGCAGAAGCCCACGACAAGCCTGATTTTCAGAGTCTTAGTGTCATGGTGCTGTATCATCCCTAGCCAATGGACGTCTGTTGACCGACATCTGGACATTAGGATATAAGAAGGGCATCCATCAGCAACATCTTCAGTTCCTTCTAACTTTGCAGTCCAATGTGCTTCTCATGTATTCACTACCCTTGCAGTCTGTTGGTCGGCTCGTGTTTCCAGAGATCCTTTCTTCCATTGAAATAAGTACCCTGTTAGGGAAATTTCTCTATTAGTTTATTTTTCAAAAAAAAGTAAACAATTGCTTGAAGTCTGGTAAGTAAATCTCGCATAAAGATTTTCACTCGTTTTGCTGTTCTGCGTGGGGCCTCAGCACAATGTCTTTAACGGTCCTGATTTTGCAAAATTCCATATATCTCTCAAACATAAGGTTGAAGTACTTACCAGCCATATGGAGTCATCTTCTATGGCTTTCTTGCTGGTATCACAGTCCACTGCTACCATAGGGCCTCAGCTAGCATCATTCCAAAAAAACAGAATGACAAAAAGGCTACGGATCCTGATGTTTCTGAAAAACCTTCACCTACCATTGTTAAGTACAACAATGACATAGGTAAGGCTCCTTTGAAGCCCCCTGGTCATGAAATTTCAAGGCCCAAACCATGTAGTGCAACCCCTCGGGAGGCCACCATATTTACCAGCCTACCTTTCAAATACCACCATAGCTCACATACTGGTCAAGTCTGAAGTTGCTCTGCAGGCTTCAGCTTTTGATGTCTGCACCATGTACATTGAGGGAGAGTCTGTGGCTTCCCCAACTACAGAAGTTGCAACTGAATTTATGGTCAGATGACAGCACCCTCCAGTCACCCCTGTGAAAGGAACAATCAAACTGAAGTGAATCGCACCATTTGCTTCCTAACCAACACTACTCAGACCAGTGCCAAAGACTTTTTTAAAATATCACAGGAGTCTATGGTTTTCATGAATTCTAGAGTGCCTATCTCATCCATCCATCACTGAGACCTCCTCATTTAAAAGTAGCAGGGAAGTAGCTTTTTAGGAAGATGAAGATTCCTGTAGTGCTGAGGATGAGGAGGAATTGTCTTACTCTGGATACTTACTACCACAAACTTACTCAGTCTCAGATGATACAGTTCCATCTGCCCCCCCCCCCCCCCCCCCCACACACACACACACACACCTGAGAACTTTTCCTTTGGAAATGCCCTACATAGAACAGGAGGTTTTTAGCTGGGAAAGTAGGCAGTTGTCCCAGGCCCAGACACATTGTAGGAACTCCTAAGTTTACCTTCACCCAGGCCACTGGATATTCCCAATGTACATTTTATCAGATGATGTCTTTGAAGACATAACTCTTCACTGTGACTCTCTACCCACTGCAGCAAAGAAACCAGACAGGTTTTACAGAGGGCTTGAAACTCATAAGCACCTCTGTAAAAATCCAAAGGCTGATCCTTCTGCTGAATCCGCTAAAGGTGGCGATGAGAGCTTTGAATTGTCAGTTGTTTAAGTAGCTTGAATCTCTTCAAGACAAAATGCTAGCTTAGGTAGACTCTACTGCAGATAGAAACTTATCCAAGGAAATTCAGGAGAGAGAGAGAGAGAGACAGAGAAGTTATACAAGTCTCTAGACACTCATTAGAGCGTGGCTATGATGCCTTAGATGGTTCTTGCACAGCAGCTGCCACAAGTTCTGTCATCCGCAGACATGCATGGCTCAGGACCCAGCCCTTGTCAGACCAAGTAAAAGCTGAACTACTAGATGGCCCATTGGACAAGGAATTCCTTTTTGCTCTGCAGTTGAACAAATTTTTGAGAAAGTGGACAAAAAGAAAGCAAATTAAAACAGTGAAAGAATTTTATCCATCTCCAACTCCAAGCTACAGTAGGAATTACCCTTCAAAACCTTGGCCTTTCCCACCTAGACAAGACAAGGTAAATAAACAAAACAGTGTAGGAGATGGCAAACAGAATAATCTTAAAGGACAGGGGGCTCCAAAGAACCCACCCAGCACAGATAGCAGCTGTGAATATGTTCTGTCCCTCCCCCCTTACCCCTTCCCATCCCTTCCAGACCTCTAGCAGAAGGACTGTCCTTTTTCATAAAGAGTGGAAATTCATCACCAGGGACCAGTTGGTCATTAACAATGAAACGGGGTACTGTTTCAGTTCAGAGAAATTCTACCCTCCTTGGGCATTCCAGAAGCACCAAAAATGCAAGAAAGTTTCTTACTACCTATCTTCAGGGAGCCATTTCAGCAGTGGTCCATACAGTCTATCCCTCCAGAACAAGAAGGGAAAGGCTTTTACAGATGTATTTTTTTAATCCCAAGAAAGGAGGGCACATGGAGACCCATCTTGGGCCTGTTAGAGCTAAACAAGTTCCTCAACATCCCAAAATTCAAAATGCTTATGTTACAGAAATTACTGCTCATGATCTTCCAAGATGTTCCCATGGTCACCATAGGCCTAAGGGATGCTTACCTTCATGTCCCCATAGCAGACATCGCAAAAAGTGCCTATAATTTGTAGCAACAAACTCCCGCTTCCTGTGCTGTGCTTTCATGTGGGCTATCTACTACACCTAGAGTTTTCGCAAAATGCCTAGTGCCTCTGAAAGCACATTGCAGAACTCTAGGAGTTCATATTTACCCTTACTTAGAAGACTGCCCCTTTCAGGGAAGATGCACTTTAGAGATCCTGGGTGCCTTGCAGATAACTATAGAAGGTAGGTTTCACCGTAAATCTTCAGAAATGTCAAACTCTCACTCAAATAAGGCTCCATCATAGATTCAGTTCAACAGAAGGCCTTCCTTTTCCAAGACAAGATTGTGTTCTTAACAGGCTACCTGACTGGTCTACTTCCAAAGCTGCTTTTGACTTCAAGGGATACATGGCATCATGCATCCTCATGATTCTATTTGCAAAGTTACACATGAGGAAATTTCAATGGTTTCTAAAAGTGTCTAGGAACAGCATTTCCCAGCCTGTGGGAACCCTGCTGCCCTCCTTCCATGCCTGAAAAGAGAACTCAGGAGCAGATTTCACTGAGCCAAAAGCAAACAAGACTATTACTATGGACAGCTCAGATGTAGCTGGGGATCTCACTTAGGTCCCCTGAAGATACATGGCATTTGGTCTCCACAGCAAATGAAGTTGTGTATAAACCAAAAGGAGTTACTAGCAGTTTACCTAGCCATGAAATGGATATTGAAAAGAGAGGTCTTCTTGGATCTTATTATACAGTGGTGGATCCTCTCAACAGACCTGTTTGCCTCTCTCCACAAAAAGCCACTACAGAATTCCTTCTACACAACACAGCAGACAGGCGCTTGGAAGATAGACACATTCTTCTTCACATGGAAAAAAATGATTCCTGTATGAATTCCCACCCTTGCCCCTGATTCCCAGTGTACTAACAAAAATCGGGGTGGGCAGACCTAGCAAGTTCCTAGTGGCCTCCTCCTGGCTGAGACAACCATGGTTCTCTCTCCTTCTGAAGCTCAGCAAGAGGAGATTCTGTACCTTATCCCAGAAGATAGATCACCTCAGCCAGATTAAGGGTCACCTAGCCACCTTCAAGTTAACTGCCTAGAGGATTGAGTTTTGAAACCCTAGGGGTAGCAACTTATCCCAGGAAGATGCTCCCCATTCTAAGGGAATCAAGAAAGCCCAATACTAGACAATCATACCTACAAAATGGAAAATAATTTCTGCCTGGTGTCACTGCAATGACATTGACCCCAGTCAAGCAGATGTTAGATCAGTTTTAGAGTACCTCCCAGGCCTAGTTACACTATGACTTTCCTATTTTAGCATTAAGATGCATGCATCTGCAGTTTCAGCTTGCCTGAACTGTGCTCCATGTGTCTTTTCAAATCCCCATATGAAACCTTTTCTAAAGGGGTGATTCACTTGAGACTACCCAGAAGCAACCCCATTCCACCTCGGGATCTAAGGTATGTCTTACGAGAACTAACTTTGCCTCCCGTTGAACCTGCTGCCACTGCCTCTCTAAAGATGTTTCACTTCTGCCATCCTGCAAAATCTTATTTCTTAAGGTCATACAGATGACATCTACACCCAATTTTTTAGCTTTGGGAGTCCTGCCAAGAATCAGTACTTCAACACTGACTACGAAGAACATAGTACAATTGTGTCACGTTTACCACCATTTTAGATGTTTGAGTAGATCACTGTTGCAGTACATAGTCCCACCTTCTAGCCTCTCTACCTACTGACCGTTTGTCTCCCCCTTGCTGGTTGCAAAATGTAGAGGTGTTTGTGCACATAGTCCTCCTATCACAGTCATCCCGTCTTTGCTTTCTATGAACTTCCTCCTTTACGCTCAAATTCAGACAATTGGGGAAGTCACGCTGTCCTCAAGCATCGGACTGCTTGTTCACTGCTTAGAACGACCTGAAGATGACACTTGACAGCCATGCTTTCTTATACCCTGACGTCCAGATGTTGGTCGTCTGACATCCGTCAGCTAGAGATGATGCAAAAAATTTGAAATTGAACCAGTCATGGGCTTATAAATGCAGGAAGACCCAAGACTCAGTACTGCAATATTGATCTACTCAAACAACTGTAGTTATGGTAAGTGTGGCACAACTGTGTTTTTCTTCTGTGAGGAAGATGTCTCACGATATCAGTTTAAGCACTGTTTTTGTAACAGGCATGGGAGTATAGACTTGATTTGGAAGAATCTGACCTCAGAAAGTTCCAGAAAGATGTTGTCCAGCACATTTCACAAATGTCTGTATTCACATTTTCCATACCATTCAATATTCCTGGTGAGACCATTTTATACAAAGCACTCAAAGAGGCTGCTGCCCACTATAATTGAATGTCTAAGATCCCTTTATAAGGCAAAAATATTTTGTTGTATGCCATTCTAGATTTTTTTTGTCACATAAATTGCATCACTAGACTTTTGATTTTCTCAAGAAAATTCTATATCAGTGGCACCAAAAATGACATGAAAGTTGTGCCAGTCTGCAGTAAACTCTCAGTTAACCGGAACTCAAGCAACCAGGACTGTCAAGCCAGCAGAAAAAAAAAATCTAAGAAATACAGTACAGTTTCTTTTTGCCCCCCCTGCAGAAACATACCTTATATTTTTAGAGTTTTAGGGTTTTAAAAAGGAAGATAGGAATCAATTCCCTCGCTCCTCAACCTAAGAACAACTTAAACCAAACAAATAATATAGGTTACAGTATTAGTCAGGCCTGTTTTTAATAGTGACTCTCAAGCAACCAGAAACTACAGATCTGAAGTAGTTAACTTCATTTTATCTGCAACCTGTGGGTATAAGGATCCATGTTGGATCCGAGCCGGCAACTTATTTTCTAGCATCTGCTCCGAGCTCCTCCCCCTACCCATAATACACCACCACCTCCCATCTTCCCTCAGATCTTATTTGCCACGCCATAGTAAGCATCGTGATCTCCTTTGCTCTGAGCTTCAGGGATAAGTAAGTAGGTTAATTCTGTTTTTGTGTCCAAGTGGTAGTTAGTTTTTCCCTTCCTCCCCTTTAGTGTACACTGGTCGTTGGTATAGCTTCAGAAAAAAAAAAAAAAAAAAGTTTTTCTTATTGATGAAAGTAGTTCTAGGCCCACTTCCCTTCAGTGTGTGTTGTGTTCGCTTTAGGGAGTGGTGATTAGTGTTAGATTATGGCTGATCAGCCTAAGTCGGTTATCAAAAAATGCACAGAGTGTGGCCATAAGCTCTCACCGTCTGATGGCCACACTCTGTGAGTAATATGTTTGGGAGTGCCCCATTTATCAACACAGTGTTCATTCTGTGCAGGCTTTAACCCGAGGGCCCTCAGGGACAGGAAGGCCAAGTTAGTTGCCAAGGGTCTTCTCCCTGCCTCCATGCTGGATTCTGCCACAGCCGCGGTCTCAGGTACTCCTGCCCAACCACCCACTCAGACAGGGACTGAAACTCCCACTTGTTCTGGTGTTGGGGGAGACAAAGACAAAGAGAAAGAAAAAGCAAGAGAGAGAGAAAAAGAAAAGGACAGAGAAAGGCGCAAGGAGGATAAAGAGAGGAAGAGGGATAGGCCTCGCAAGAGGTCTCCGGACAGGGAAGCTTTCCCTACTCCACCATCCAAGACTTTGAGGGCAGCTTCTCACAGGGTCTGCTCACCCCGTTTCTCGACGGAGCCGTTGGAGTCTTCTGATCTGAGGCCTTCCTCACCCTTACAGCGCAGACCAGCCAGATCCGAGTCGGTCACCTTTTTGCGATCGATTCGGAGCCTATCGGACTTGGACATAGACAGGATGATGCGGAGATTCATTCAGACCCAAATACAGATGGGAGTCTTGCCAGGTCCCTCTCCCTCTGGAGGGAGGACCTCCATGCCCTTTTTCCCCTTCATCTCTCCTTCCCCGATCCATGCTGCTGCTTCGGGGTTCTTGGATCCGAGACTCTTTGGAGCTGGTAGCTTGACGCTGACGGTTCCACCAACCTCGACTCCAGCCAGTTTAGATCCGAGCGACTCTCGGAGCCGTGGACAGGGAGTCGGACCCGAGGGAATAGATCCATCATCGGCTCTGACCTTTTCGGATCCATACCATTACCTTGGACCTCAGGCTACCTGGACTTCGGCTCCGATCCTCGCTTTGGACCTAAGGAGAGCTTCTTCCTTGCTGGGTGCCAAGGAGGTATGCTCTCCTTCGGCGTTCGAAGTGGTGGAGAGGTTTATCTCCCAGGTATTGAGACCTCAGCCCATCTCCTCGAATTCCACCCAGACTCCACTGTATTTGGCAATGACTCCCTTCATCCTGTCTCAGGGCCAGCCCGGGCCAGAGGAGCCCCAGTCTTTTCCCCTTGAGGAACCCCCTGCAGCTCACGGGTCCTCTTCAGAGAGTCCCACTGAAGAGGGGCCCCGTAAGCGCAAGTGCAAAAGGAAGCACTTGGACTCCCCTGAGTCCCTTACTACGGACACAGATTTAGATGAAGGAGAAGGTTCCTCAGGTCACCTCCCAAAGATGTCTCCTTCAGAGACATCATGGAGATCCTCCACCAGAGGGGAGGTTGTTCAGCCCCAAAACCTTCTACGGATGAGTTTGTGTTCCTAGAGGCCTTTGGCATGGACCCATCTACTTCCTGGGTGTCCCCACCAGCGGACCCCTTGGTGGACCTCATCACCACACGGGCATGGAAGGAGCCTGACACCGTAGAGCCCATCTCCAAATGCCCTGACAAGATTCTTTCTCCTCCCACCCACAGACAACCTTCGTCTAAAGGTGCCCCCGTTGACGCTATGGTGGTCGCAGCAGTCACTAATAAGGAACTGGTGCAAGAGAGTTCCTCAGTCCACCCTCCAGACAAGGAGTCCAGGTTGGTGGATAGGTTTGGGAAGCACGTTTATTCGTCAGTGACCTTTTCCATCCATGGGCTGAACTATTTGGCACATGTGATGCGGCTGCAGCGAGACCTTGTCTCAGAATTCGCTGAGTCTCCGCCAGAGTCCTTATCGCAGCAGGACAAACAACTGTTCTCTGTGAAAATGTCTACTCTGAAGTCGGTATCAAACACGTCCATGCGTCTCCTTTCTCACGCCATGGAAAGAACAGCTAGGGCAGCTAGGACAGGTGTAGCCATGAGGCGTCATGCCTGGCTCAGGTTGTGTCAATTTGCAGACCCTTTCAAGGCGTCATTTACTAATGCTCCCTATGATGGTTCCTGCCTTTTCGGGAAGACAGTATGTGACACTCTTGTCCAGAGCAAAAAAGACGGGAAGACTTTGTCTGTCATCGGGCTCCACTTCTCTAACCCTCAGCGGTCCTTTTCTAGGAACCAAATAGGGCAAAAGAAGATGTGGTAATGGAAATCACAGTTTTCCCAGGAGTTTCAGGACAACTCTTCCCCCAGAGGTAGAGGTGGACAGGATCGACGCCAACCCAGAGGTAGAGGGGGTCCCAGGAACTTCGGGTCTAGGGAAACTTTTTCTGACAGGTCCACTCAGCAGCCCTGAGGTGTTTCCCGACTATCCTACTCTGGAGGCAGTCAGGGGAAGATTATCATTGCACCCAGCGGCATGGGAGTCCATAACTGCAGATCGTTGGGTGCTACAAATTGTATCCAGAGGCTAAACTATCCCATTTGTTGCCCTGCCAAGTGCTACAAGACGCCTCTCGGATGTCTCACCCACTCACAGGGAGGCCGCAGCTCTAGAGGTTTCAAAGTTGTTTCACAAACAAGCCATCGAACCGGTCCCCCTCGACCAGTCCGGATTAGGCATTTACTCCAGGTTCTTTTTAGTGCCAGAAAAGACGGGGGACCTCAGGCCCATTTTGGACCTGTCAACCTTGAACCTGTCACCAAACAAAAGTTCCGGATGGTCACTCTACAGTCCATTCTACCTGATCTCCGAGAGTGCAACTGGATGTGCTCGTTAGACCTCCAGGATGCTTACTACCATATCAAGGTCTACAGAAGCTCCAGGGGGTTTCTTCACTTCCGGCTGGGAGCCAGTCACTTCCAGTTCAGAGCTCTACCCTTTGGTCTCACCCCAGCCCCCCAGGGTGTTCACCAAGGTAATGGCAGTAGTAGCAGCTCACCTGAGATTTCAGGGAATTCAGGTATTTTTTTACCTGGAAGACTGGCTCTTCGCTGTGTCCACCAAGCGTCTTCTGTGTCTGGCACGAGACTATTTTCTCCTCTTGGCAGATCAGCTGGGGATTACAGTCCGTGTCCACAAATCCCCTTTGCAACCAGTACAAGTTCTAGTCTTCATCAGGGCATGGCTAGACACTCTGCAGCTAAAAGTTTTCTTAACACCAGACAGGATCTCACACCCCAGGTACCACATCGCTCTAATCGTGAACCTCAAATTTCCAAAGGCAAGTGATGTGCTTCGGGCCCTGGGCTCCATGGCTGCTTCGAGTTCTATTCTCCCTTGCATGCCTCCATATGTGGGTCCTTCAATGGACACTAGCTGTCCAATGGTCTTGGCTATACCTGCCCATGGATTTTCCGATAAGGATCAGTCACACTTGCAGGAAATCTCTCCTTTGGTGGCTCCTTTCACCGGAGGTTGCAGCGGGACGTCCTTTCATGTCATCTCCAGCCCAAGCCACAGTGACCACAGACGCCTCCCAATTCGGGTGGGTGGGACACTGCTTGGGAAGGACAGTCCAGGTCTAGTGGTCCCAGATAGAGACCAAGTCGCACATAAATGTTCTAGAGATGAGGGCAGTGCTCGTAGCGTTGGAAGCCCTCCACACTGTCCTTCCTCTGGGTATGATTGCAATTCAGTCAGACAACATGTCGGTTGTCTGGTATATCAACAAGCAGGGGGGAACCAGATCTTATCCTCTGTGTCGCGAGGCCATGAGAGTGTGGGAGTGGGCGATTTCCACCGGTTGATTTCTGATTGCAACGCGCATCCTGAGATGCTCCAACATTTTAGCGGACAGATTTAGTCGGGCTATTCTGATGCCGTACGAGTGGTCTCTGAAACAGTCAGTAGCGGAGGAGATATTCCTTGCATGGGGACAGCCTTGCTGCGATCTCTTCGCATCTCCTTCCAACGTGAAGTGCAGCGAGTTCTTCGCTCTGATTCTCTCGCCAGGGGATGCCCCCAGAGACGGTATAGTCCATGTTTGCCCCCCCCCCCCTGGGTTATTGTATGCTTACCCACCATTACCACTCACTCCAAAGTTTCTTCAGAAAGCCTGTCGACTGGGGTGCATAGTGATCCTCATTGCCCCATTCTGGCCTCATCAAGTTTGGTTCCCCTTCCTTTTATTCTCATCTTCTAGCGCCTGCGTGGATTCTGGATCCCTTCCTGGATCTAATCTCTCATCCTTCAGGTGCTTACCTTCCCAGTCTGGACAGTCTAAAGCTGACAGCTTGGCAGTTCCCTTGATTGCCAGGACTCCTGGTCTTTCATCCCCTGTAAAATCTTTACTAGTGGCTTCTCTTAAAGATTCCATTAGGAAGGTCTATCGCAGTAAATGGAGATGTTTCTCTATCTGGCCTCTCAAAGAAACCTGGATCCCATTTACAGCCCCTGTTCCAGCGATGTTGGAATTCTTAACTAGTATTTTTCAGCAAGGAGCTAGCTCCTCCACGGTGAAAGTACAGCTGGCAGCCATTTCTAATTTTCATGCAGGCGAAAATAAGATTGCACTCGCCTCTTCTAGGCTTTGTATAGCCTTTTTAAAAAGCACCTTCCTTCTGCATCCTCCCATCAAAGATTCGATTCCTCCTTAGGATCTCACTTTGTTTCTCCATTCATTAGTATCTCCTCCTTTTGAACCTGATGCATCAGTGGATCTAAAGTTTTGTTTTGGAAGACAGCCTTCCTAGTGGCTATTACATCGGCTAGGAGGGTCTCTGAGCTACAGGCTTTGTCTGCCATGCCTCCTTATTTGGCCTTCCATAAGGACAGGGTCTCTCTCTGTACAAATCCTTCGTTTTCACCCAAAGTGGCATCTCAATCAAACATAAACCAAACAATTGATCTACCTGTTTTCTTTCCAAATTTTCAGAAGAAAGGGGAATATAAACTTCATTTGTTAGATGTTCATAGACAACTTCATTTCTGCCTTCATAGAACACAATACTTCCGTAAGTCCGATCAATTATTTGTCTCATTTTCCAAACCTCATTTGGACAAGGCTATTTCCAAGGTTTTTTTAACCAGATGGATCACTCTTTGCATTCTACACCAAGCCAAGGGGTTATCTCCTCCTGGTCTGATTAAAGCTCACTCTATCAGATCCATGGCGACTTCTGCTGCCTTTTGGTCTAAGGTTCCTTTGGATGACATTTGCGCAGCAGCAACTTGGGCAAATCCTCATACTTTCATCTCTCATTACAAGTTAGATCTGATTTCCAGAGGGAGAGCATCCTTTGGCTCTGCGATGCTCAGGAATATCCTTCCATGAGGGCCTCCCAGGAATTGTTGAGTAGCTGGGGACTCTGTCCCACAGGTTGCAGATAAAATGAAGTTAACTTCTTCAGATAAAGAAGTTATGTACTCACCATAACGTT
This sequence comes from Protopterus annectens, assembly GCF_019279795.1. Classification (NCBI taxonomy): domain Eukaryota; kingdom Metazoa; phylum Chordata; order Ceratodontiformes; family Protopteridae; genus Protopterus; species Protopterus annectens. The sequence continues at coordinate 126,336,877 of NC_056750.1, forward strand.
CCATCTGAGTAGTTTTACTTCATTTTTCTGCAACCTTCTCACCTCCACCCCCCCGACCTTTTCATGTGAATAAACATGTTAGGTTTATTTAGTTGAGTTGCTAATATGTATGGTTGCAGCAGACTCGATCTGAGGGAAAATAGGAGGTGGTGGTGTATTATGGGTAGGGGGAGGAGCTCGGAGCTTGGAGCAGATGCTAGAAAAAAAGTTGCCGGCTCAGATCCGATATGGATCCGTATACCCACAGGTTGCAGCAAAATGAACTATAACTACTCAGATGGAACGTTATGGTGAGTACATAACTTCTTTTTATCTGGCATCTACCCATCACCATGGGTGCTGGTTAACTGAAAGTTTACTGTATCAGCAAACAAAGCATCTTTATTCCAATAGTATGTTTTCCCATGTTGACACTAATAACTTGACCTACCCCATTAGTTCACTATACAAGTTTTCATTTGTTTCTCTAGTACTTGGATCTAGTGCTATCCCAAATGTGGGAATAATTTCTGTGGAAAATGAATGTCAGTCAGCTCTTGTAATCTAATATAGTTAGCTGCAACTGCTCGAGCTTTAGCTGCATTCATTTTGTGCCCTGACTTCCTCTCAACAGACTTATGACTTCTGGAACATCTGCTGGGTGTTTCTCCTGAGGTTATTACAAACCTGGAGACTCACCTGGTTTTATTGTCAGATTCTTCTGCTACGTCCGGGTTGGAGGCTGGCAAGGATCTGGCAGGCAATATGTCCGATGAGACTTTGCAGGCGTCCATTTCAGGCATTCAAGGGGAACCATGGGGTATTGTTTCCGAGAGGTCTAGGGGGGGTTCTGCAGTTTCTTCTTAGGGAAGAAGTTCCTGCTACAGTTGTGGAATGCTGTCCTGAGTCAGGGCCTTCTCATTTTTTCTAGGATGGATGTCCCCTTAAAAAAGCTACTGACCCCTCTCTAGTGTCTGTAGCCTGTGATAAGCCATCTCAGTTGCTTCCTTCATCCAGGTTACTGCCTTCTGACAAGGACAGTAGAACCATGAACAGGCTGGGTAAGAAGGTTTATACTTTGGCTACTCTAGCTTTTAGGGCTATTAATTATCAGACCCATATATCTAGGTATGTATTGGCTCTTATTTCTCAGGCTTGTCAGCTTTTTTTCTGATCTTCCAGGCTCTGAGAGTAAATCTTCTGTTCTTTCCTTGCTATGGACTTCCTCTCAAGTAGTTCGTCATTCTATCAAATGTAGTCAAGATGCAGCGGATACCTCTTCTAGGGCTACTGCTTTTGGTTCAGTACTGAGGAGGTATTCTTGGCTTAAGCTTCAACCTTTACCATTGATATTAAGGCTAAGGTGATGGATGCTACTGTGGATAATAAACTTTTGTTTGAGGAAGCTTAAATATGTCTTTGTTTTTCCTGTGCCTAAATTTCAGAGAAACTACCCTTCTAAGCCAGCCTTTGTTCGTAAGCAATCTTGCCCTCCTGTTAAAGGTAGGAAGGGTGGTGGGTCTGTATCACCACATCGAATGGTGATAAGTTCGAATGCCCTTTGTTCAAACCTAAAAGTCTGAAAACCCTAAACAGCGAACTCGCGGAACAGCAATTTTTTTCCCAGGGAAAAAATCGCTGCTACGTGAAAAAAAAATCACAACTTTAAAACAAACTGAAGTGGGGGTCTTCAACCCCAACACCCCCCAATGTGGGTGGCTGTGACCCCACACCCCCCCTACTTAAATATGCCAACTCCAACATAGCACTACAGTGAAGAAAATAGCAAAGCCCCGAATACGGCCCACCAATTTTTTTCCCTGGGAAAAAAAATCGATGTTCCGTAACTTCGTGGTTTAGGGCTTTCAGACTTTTCGGTTCAAACAAAGGGCTTTTGGATTTATCACCATTCGATGTGGTGATATAAACCCATGGGTGGTAAACGAGCTCCTCCTACAAAGGCCACTCAGACTGCAGGGATTCAAAAGCCTTCCTTTCCTGACAAGCCAGGTGCTGTCTGACTATTCACATGTTCCCAGCCACATTCCTCCTTCTCTTCACCTTTCTCTTTCTCTTCCTATTTGTTTTCAAATCACCCAGGATTCATGGGTTCTGTCAGTCATTCATCGGGGGTACTTTGTGGTGTGGATTTCCCATCCTCCTTTTATGGGTATTCCTCACCCTCCTTGGGAACAACTTCCTATTTTTCTCAGATGTTCTTAAAGGTCTCTTTTCTCAGGATACTATTCAAGAGGTGCCTGTGTCCTAAAGGGGGAAGGGGTTTTATTCAAGAATGTTTCTAGTGCCCAGAAAAGAGGGCACTTGGAGACTGATTCTAGACCTCTCTCATCTAAACACTTTTCTGAAGGTGCCTTCCTTTGGGTTGTTGTTCCTTCGGACCCTATTTCCTCTCTTGCTCCCTCAGGTCTTTCTGGTGTCTCTGGATCTCAAGGATGCTTATCTCCATATTCTGATCCATCCTTTTTTCAGGAAGTTTTTGCATTTCTCTATTGCATCCTGGCATTTTCAGTTTCAGTTCTCTGCTTTTCCCTTTGGCCTTTCTCCTGCCTCAAGGGTGTTTGCCAAATGCCTCACTCCTGTGATTGCTTTTTGCAGGCTTCAACGGTTCCAAATATTTCCTTACTTAGGTGATCTGCTGTCATCATCTCCAGAGGTCCTTTTGCAAAATCTTCATTTTACCAATTTTCTACTTCAGAGCCTGGGGTTCATGATAAATTCAAAATGTCTTCCTGACTCTTTCTCAGGATCATGTTTTTCTGAGTTGCAGAATTCAGATGGTGCCAATATTGGCATCCCTGCCTCCTCCATAGGCCTTAACTCTCATTTTCTTAATTTCAAACTGTTCTTTCCCTGGCCTCCATTACAGCCAGGGAGTTTCGGAGTGCCCTGTGTTTTATGGCTTCCACCATTCTGATGCTCCCTCTGGCCAAACTCCACATGAGGAAGTTTCAGTGGTTTCTGAAGTCGGCATGGCTTCAGCATGCACATCTTCTAGACTTTACAGTTCCTCTTCTCCCTTGTTTCAATAAGGAACTTCTGTGGTGAATTCAGCAGTTGTCTCTGAATCCTGGGCTCCGTTTTCATCCACTTTCTCCTTCCTCTCAGGATCTGTTCACAGACACTTCAGATGTGGGATGGGGAGCGTCATTTGGCTCCCTGAAGATTTAGGAACTATAGTTGCCTCATCAGCAGAAGGAGCACATCAACACCAAAGAAATGAGAGCTCTTATACTGGCTCTTCAGCCCTTTCATCCTCTTTTTCTCTCCAGAGCCTCTCAAGGTATTTACAGACAGTAGCACAGTTATGTGGTATATCAGCAAACAGGGGGGGGGGGGTGGACAAGATCTTATTTTCTTTACTGACTGGCACTTCTGGTATGGGATCTGGCTGTCAAGTATAAAGTGACTCTTCAAGCGGTTTATATGCCTTCAGATCAGTACATAGTGGCAGACACTCTGAGCAGGTCCTTCACTCAGTCCCATGAATGGATGCTTCACAGGGATTTGTTTCTGGACATTGTTCACCAGTGAGGCACTCCTCAAGTCGATCTCTTTGCCTCCCCTCTGAACAGGCAACTTCCTTGTTTTGTGCCAGAGTCCTAGGTTGTCTGGTGTGGAAGGTGAATGCCCTCTCATTTACTTGGAAGGGGTTGTTTCTTTATGCATTCCCTTCCCTTCCTGTCATTCCAAGAGTCCTGTTCAAGATTCAACAGGATGCCCCCAAATTCTTGTTGGTGACTCCCTTTTGGCCACAACAGCACTGGTTCCATCTACTTCTGCATCTAGCGAAGGGCAGTCATCACAAGTTACCTCACAGAGTGGATCTCCTCACACAAGACAAGGGATCTCTCATCAGTCCTCACCTGTCCATGTTTCAACTGACACTGTGGGTGATAGGGTTTTGATTCCTCATAGACACCTTTTTTCTGAGGATGTGCTGCAGGTCCCTGCAAGGAGGCCATGAAACATACTACTAGGAAATCCTACTTATCTAAATGGAAGAGGTTTGTTCTTGGAAGACAGCTATTTTGTTAGCTCTTACTTCTGCCAGGTGGGTGCTTGTGTTGCAAGCCCGTATGGCTTGTCTGCCCTTTTTGATATTCCATGAGAACAGGGTGCCCTTGCGTACTAATCCTTCTTTTATGCCCAAGGTGGTTAATGAGTTGTAACTTAATCAGGCAATTAATTTGCCTACTTTTTTTCCCTGTCCGGAATCTGACAGTGAGAGGGTGCTGCATACCTTAGATGTGCATAGACAGCTCAGATTTTATTTGGATAAGACTAAAGCTATTAGAAAATCTGATCAGTTGTTTGTTTCCTTTCATCCTAGGTCTTAAGGATTGGCTGTTTCCAAGCAAACTATTTTTACTTGGATTTCAAAGGCTATTTCTTTTTGTTACACTTTTCATGGCAAGAGCCTTCCTTCTTCTGTAAAGGCTCATTCTACTAGAGCTGTGGCTTTTTCTGGTGCTTCTTTCAAGAGCTTAGACACCAATTCTATTCTTGAAGCTGCTACCTGGACTTCTGTGCAAACATTACCAAACATTACCAGTTGTATGGTATCTCCAGAGCTAGGGCTGGTTTTGCTGATGCCATTCTTCATGGCTTCTTTGAGGGCTCTGCTGCTGCTTCCTCCTCCCAAGTTTTCTTCTTGAGCTTTGGCATTCTCCCATAGCTTATGAATAATGCAGCAGTGAATGTAAGGACATAGTACAGTTGTGTAAAATCTTACCATAACTGTAGATGTCGTTGCCTTCACCGCTGCAGTATTCACTCCCTTCCTCCATCCCCTAGTTTTTTTTCCCTTCCTGGATGTGCAGGTTCTCCTTGGACTGCTGTTCCTACTGGGGCAATCAGTTCTGAGGCTGGTATGCCTGAATGTCACCTTTATGCCTAATACTACACAAGGAGTGCTTAGGTGATTTAAGCGTACCTTAAAGGAACAGTAGGTTTTGGTAGACTGGAAAGATGACTGGTTTCATGACAGGGAATCCAATAAGTTATGAATGCAGCAGCGGTGAAGGCAAGGACATCTACCGTTATGGTAAAATTTTACATAACTGTACCTTCTCCAGGTTTCTGGTACCTATCCAGTGGAGAGGCTGTGGTTGAATATTTGAGGAGTTCTGATGAGGGTGTTCTTACTGACCAGGAAAAGTGTGATATGTTGTCTGGACCATAGCATTGGTGTTTAGGAGAGTGCTTTCACTGTCTCTTCAGAGGTAATTACTGGGAGAGAGGTGTAAAAGGCTAGTTGCATTGTACTGGGGAGTTTGAAGTTGACAGAGGAGTGGTTGGTACTGAATTTATCTGCAGTGATACTAGCTATATTCTCAGGGTTTGATTGATTAGTGTCAATATAGATGAGTTCAGTACAGTGTTGCATATTATTTCTGAAGTCCTTTATATAATTTAAAAAAGTGATGCAATGTGATCCTATCTCGCCTACATTCTCTACAGATGGGTTCGGAGCCGATCCTCGGCTCCGACTCGGCCGCTATACAATAGAACGCAGTCGCTTATTGGCTGAGTTACCTCATATCCCAGGATGCACCACTACCACTTCTCCAGATCTCGTTTGCCGCTTTCCAGCATAGACGTGGTCTCGGACTTGGCTGAGCTAAGTACCTTTAGTCAGAAAATTTTTTCTGTCTGAATTTTGGTAAAAACTTACCCAAAAGCTGTTTTAACAGCTATTGTTGTTGTGTGATTGGTTTTGGTATATTTTTTGTGGTAAATTGTGTTTGTTTGTTAGTTAACGGTCCCGTTTAAGTTAGAGGGGCCTAGCCCTACCCTAACGGTCCCGTTTAAGTTAGAGGGGCCTAGCCCTACCCTAGGCGTTTAAGTTAGAGTCTAGGTTGTCTGTGCTAACTTGTTTTTTTCTTGTAGTCGGTGTTTAGTGTTTTTAGAACCAAGTCTAAAGAACATAGACCATCCGGTTTTAAAAAGTGTATTAAATGTAATTACAAAATGTCTATAACAGATGACCATTCCTTATGTGTTTATTGTTTAGGTTCCAAGCATCTTCACGAGTCCTGTAGCGTTTGCCACGCTTTTTCCTCTCGCGTCCTCCAAGAGAAGAAAAATAAGTTGATCTTGAAAGGGCTTATTGCCCCTTCCTTTGAGGAAGCCCTATCTTCCTCTTCTTCTTCACCTTCTGGGAAGAAGAAAAAATCTTCGGCTCCGACCAGCCCGTCTGATCCGGCAGCAAAAAAGTCTCGGCAGGCTTCTCCGTCGGCTCCACGGACTTCGGAGCTGAGGGCGGAACGGTCTGCCTCGATGTCTCCAGCCTCGACTCCTCGGGTTTCGGAGTCGAGAGCTCGGGCGTCGAGAGGCGTGTCACCTTCATCGGCTCCACTGCCTTCGGAGCCGATGGGGGTTGCCCGCTCAGACACTTCCCCTTTGGTGCTGAAGTCCACATCGGCTCCGAGGGAAATTGCAGTTGTAGTGGAGTCTCCCTCGGCGCCGATACTTCTCAAACCATTACGGAACCGGTCCCCCAGTCTTTTGGAACCGGTGGAGAAGTCGACTCGGACCCGGTTGGTCTCTTCTCGGTCATCGAGGATGTCCGATTCGGACTTAGACAGGGTGCTTCAGAGGCTCTTTCAGTCTCCAGTCTTCGCAAAGTTGATCTCGGCTCCAGCCCAGTCGGCTCTGGAGTCGATCTCCCATCCTCCTACATTGATTCCTCCTCCAACAGCCTCGGCGCCGTTGGAGTCGGTGTTGGTGGAACTGGTGGAGGTTATTGGGTCGGTTCCGACTCTAACTTCAACCCCGTCCCTCGGGTCGGGGTTCAGTACGCGGACCTCCTCTGTCGGCGCCGGGGATGCCGGGCCGATCCTTTCGGGTTCCGAGCCTCCTCTCGGTGCATCGGCTGCGGGGCCGACTGCTGTTGTGGTCTCGGGCTGGACCTTCCCAGGACTCTGGGGTCAGCCTTCATGCCATGAGAAGTGCCTTGGCCAAATCCTCTGTGGCCACTTCGACCTTTTCACCACCACCTTCCTGGGCATGGAGACTGGCGCTCTGTAATCCCCTGTCTTACGACAGCGGAGCCCTGGGCCTGAGGTTACCCCCATTGGGGTACCTTCTTCCTGGAGGTCCCTCTGACACGCTTTGGAGGAACCTCCCAGGAAGAAACAGTGTAAGAGGAAACACGCCGACTCCCTGATGAGTCTCTCACCTCGGATACCGACCTCGATGATGCGGAGGGGTCCCCAAAGTCGCCCTCGGAAGATGTCTCCTTGGGACATCCTGGAGATCCTCAAACAACGAGGCGACTGGCAGTCCAAACCCCTTCTGCTGAAGAGTCGGTTTTCCTCAAGGCCTTGGGCTCAGCCCTCCGCCTCCTGGGTGTCTCCGCCCTTCGATGAGCTTCTGGATTTGATCTCTTGAAGGGCGTGGGAACACCCGGATTCTGTGGAACCGGTGCCAGCTCGCCCCAATAAGTTCCTCTCGGCTCCCCTGGACAAGGACTTTTTATCTAAAGGCGTGACTGTAGATGCTATGGTGGTGGCATCTGCCACCCAACAAGATGTGGCAGAGGCTTCGACGTCCGTCCATCCTCCTAATAAAGAGTCTAGGAGCATGGATCGGTACGGCAAGCGTATCCTTTTTTCAGCAGCCTTTACGTTAAGGTCTCTGAATTACCTGACACATTTCACCAGACTACAGAGGGATCTGATCAAGGAGCTTTTGGATACCCTCTCTGGTAACTTACCTGAGCAGTTGACCCAGACGGTTAACTCCCAGTTGGCTACCCTATCTTCATTATCTAACTCGTCCATGAGGCTCATTTCTTATGCAGCCGAAGGAGCGAGTAGGGCGGCGGGAACAGGTGTTGCTCTACGGAGACAAGCCTGGCTACGCCTGTGTCACTTTGCAGAGGCCTTTAAGTCTTCCTTTGCCAACGCCCCCTTTGATGGGTCCTCACTGTTTGGACCCAAGGTAAAGGACACATTGACTCGTTGCGAACAGGAGGGTAAGACTTTAACTGCCGTCGGAGCCCAGTTTTCCATTCCCTTCAGACCTTATCCCAAGGCTCGAAGAGGAGGGAAAATGTGGTTCCACAAATCTCAAAAGCCTTACTCGTCGCAGCAGAGCGATTCCCCTCCTAGAGGCAGAGGAAGGGGAAATTTTTCAGGGAGGCGGAGGCCCCCGCAACACTGGAGACCGCGAGTCCTTTCGTGGCTCCTCCTCCTTCCAGCACCCCTGAAGGAGTACCCGACTGTGCAGCTCCGGAGCCAGTCGGGGTCGCAAGCACCTAAAGGCCTGGGAAAATATTACTCAGGACCAATGGGTGCTTCAATCATTGCCGGAGGTTACACCATCCCCTTTGTTCAACCCCCTCCACCAGTCCAAAGAATCCCGGACCCACCACCCAGTCAACGGGATCATGCAGCCAACGGCATCAAAGCTGCTTCAAAAGGGGTCATCCAACCTGTCCCCGCAGACCAGGCCGGATTAGGGACTTACTCAAGATTCTTTTGGTGCCAAAGACCGGGACTTGAGACCCATTTTGGATCTCAGCAAACTAAACCGATTTGTAAAAAAGTCCAAATTCCGGATGGTCACTTTGCAATCCATTCTCCCGCTTTTGGAGAAAGGTGTTTGGATGTGCTCCATAGATCTCAAAGACGCCTACTATCACATCCTGATAGATCAGGTGTCGAGGAGACACTTACGCTTCAGCCTAGGAGACCGTCATTTTCATTTCCGAGCACTGCCCTTTGGTCTCACCACAGCCCCCAGGGTGTTCACCAAATGTTTGGCGGTGGTGACTGCTCACTTGAGAAGTCTAGGATTCCAGGTGTTTCCATACCTAGACGACTGGCTCCTAACTGCCACCTCCAGGCATCTACTCTTGGAGAACCTAGCAGCCACTATCACACTAGGCAACTCCTTACGAATCACCTTCAATTGGTCAAAATCTGTATTGCAACCATCTCAGCGTATTCTGTTTATTGGTGCAGAAATAGATTCAAGGCAGATGTGAGTCTATCTCCCTACGGAAAGAATAGCGACGCTCCAGCTTCAGGTTCGGGCTCTGCTCCTCAAACGTCGTGCTCCAGCAAGAATGGTCCTACAGCTGTTGGGCTCCATGGCAGCCACCATTCTTCTGGTCCCCTTGGCAAGGTTGCACATGAGGATACTTCAGTGGCTCCTATCAGTCCAGTGGTCTTATCAAGACCTTCCCCTCAGTCACCACATACTGATCACAGACACGTGCAAACAGGATCTTCGTTGGTGGCTTCTATCCTCCAACCTGAATCTAGGGCGACCCTTCGTTCCCCCACTCCCCTCTTCCACGTTGACTACGGACGCCTCCCAGACAGGGTGGGGGGGACATTATCTGGACAGGTCGGACCAAGGCATGTGGCACTCCGACGAGAGTCTTCTCCATATCAATATCCTGGAGATGAGGGTGGTGCTTTTAGCATTGCAAGCACTGCACGATCACCTCCCCCAGGGTACGATTGCCATTCAATCCGACAACATGTCGGTAGTCTGGTACTTAAACAAGCAAGGAGGAACCAGGTCCTACCCCCTTTGCAGAGAAGCCATGAAAGTATGGGATTGGGCAATCGCTACCAAGCATTTCCTAGTTGCAACGCACATTCCGGGGAAATCCAACGTGATAGCCGACAGACTGAGCAGAACTATTCTCTCACCTCACGAGTGGTCCTTGAACAACAGAGTGATAACGCAGATTTTCACAAGATGGGGAGTTCCTTGTTGCGATCTCTTCGCAAGTCCCCTCAACGCGAAATGCCAACACTTCTTCACTCTGACCCCAGTTCCGGGGAAGATTCCCAAGGACGCTCTAGTCCACGTTTGGCCCTCCGGTCTGCTATATGCCTTTCCACCGGTTCCCCTTCTCCCCAAGGTGATTCAGAAGGCGATTCGCTTGAGAAGCAAAATGATATTAATCGCCCCATACTGGCCTCGACAAGTCTGGTTCCCCTTTCTTCACAGATATGCATTGGAGGGTCCTTGGTTCCTGGACCAAGTTCCGGACCTTTTGACTCATCAGTCAGGACAGCTCCATCAGTCCCTCCATTTAGCTTCCCTATTCAACCAAGGTTGCTCAGTGTCTACCATCAAAGTACAATTGGCGGCTATTTCCAATTTTCATGAAAGTGTGCAACCTCCTTTAATGAGCAACAAGTTGTGCAAAGCCTTTATTAAAGGAGCTTGGCTTCTACGACCCCCTATATCTCAACCTGCACCTCCGTGGGACCTTAACGTGGTATTAGGTGCATTAACCTCATCCCCCTTTGAGCCGGCAGCAACCTGTGATCTAAAATTCCTTTCTTGGAAGACTGCCTTTCTAGTTGCTATTACTTCAGCCAGACGAGTTTCAGAACTTCAAGCCCTATGTGTCAAACCACCATACTTGGTATTTCACAAGGATAGAGCATCTCTTAGACCAAACCCATCTTTTATACCAAAGGTTTGTTCTAACTTTTGTCTACAACAATCACTAGAGCTACCGGTCTTCTTCCCAAGTATTCAATAGAGCTGAATATACTTTTCACTGCTTGGATGTGCACAGACAATTACGTTTCTATTTGGATAGGACACACAAAGCACGAAAATCAGATCAACTGTTTGTGTCCTTTTCGGATAATAGATTAGGCAAAGCCGTCACAAAAGTCACTATTGCCAAGTGGATCAGGGACTGCATCAATCATGTTTATCTCATCTCAAATAAGGAACTTATAGCTCCAGTGAAAGCTCATTCTACCAGGGCTATGGCCACTTCGGCAGCTTTTCATTCCAAGCTCTCTATTGGTGACATTTGTGCGGCTGCCACGTGGACATCTTCACACACCTTTGTTTCTCACTACAAATTAGATGTGGCATCCAGGGGTCGTGCTTCCTTCGGTTCCACAGTTCTCAGGAGTGTTTTCCAGTGAGCCACCCGGGAATTAGGTGCTAGGGACGCTGTCCCATCTGTAGAGAATGTAGGCGAGATAGGATCACATTACATCTTTTAGTTATGTACTTACCATAACTTTAGATGTATGGGATCCATCTCGCCTACATTCCTAATAACCCACCCTCCTTCCCCCTGCCTCGTAGTCCAGGAGAGACCGGACGATCCGAAATTGAACTTCTTCCTCTCTTGAAAGACCTGAGAATGTTATAATAATAGTATGTTTCTATCAGCATGAGTGCGGACAAACAAGATCTGGGGAAGTGGTAGTGGTGCATCCTGGGATATGAGGTAACTCAGCCAATAAGAGACTGCGTTCTATTGTATAGCGGCCGAGTCGGAGCCGAGGATCGGCTCCAAACCCATCTGTAGAGAATGTAGGCGAGATGGATCCCATACATCTAAAGTTATGGTAAGTACATAACTAAAAGTTTTTATTCTTTGCAGATATGCCAATTTTACTTCATGATTAGCTCTGTAAAATTTATCTTACTCCTGAGGTCTTTGTTAACTCTTTTGAGGCTGATTATTATAATGTGCTGAGATTTTGTTTTACTGTTTAGGGCTATGATCCTTTTTCTTTTGTTATAGAGTTTGTTTATAGTTGAGCTTCACCAGAGGGAGATTGCTTCTGAACTTGACATTGCACTGATAAGGAACATGAGATCCTATGCTAGAGTTGAGATATTTTAATAACTTTGGGAATTTGCTATTCGATTAGCAAGTTATGGTGGATCGTTGAATTTACTGTGGTCATTAATGAATGCAAGGAAATTGCCCTTGGAGACATTTCCAAAGATTGTTAGGTTGGTCATTGACCTGCACCAGGACTGTATGATGAATAAGACAGTACACTGATCTGGCTTGACCATTCAGGGTATGATAATGGGCAAGGAGCAGACATGAGCTATGTTTCTGAGGACAAGATAGAGTATATTGGCACCTTTAGTGGGGTGTGGGGTACTGTTTGATTGGGAGTTTTTTTTTTTTTTTTTTTTAGCGAGTAAGTCAAGAAAGGTTTGAGTATATTTATTGGTAGTGGTGTAGGTATGCCGTTTTGTGGAGGAGTATTTAAAATCTATGAGAAAGATGTTGTTTGGGTTAATGATGAGGAAATCTCATTTATTTATTATATGTTCTGTGATTTTTGAGGTGGTATGGACATTTGTTCTGTAGTTGACCTAGACACGATATGACATTTTGTTTAGTGATATTCTGATGCGAAAGAGTTCAAGACAATTGTCCTATTTGATTAAAACAACCAGGAAAGCCAGATAATCCCAGCTAGCTAAAAAGCTATTAATGAGTGAGTATATAAGTTTGTTGATGTGCTTGTTTTACTCTGTAAAGGCTGTATGCCAAGGTGCTAAGAGGTCTGTGAGTTTTATTAAAAGACGTTTTTGGCAAAAGCTCTGATGTTTTGTGACAAATTAGCTATCAGGGATTATCTGGCTTTTCTGATTGTTTTTATCAATTTGTATTTGGACTGTGGTATTGTACTATTTGATTAGTATAGAGGTGATGGTGTTTCAGATAGACAGACACCGCCATTTTCATTACTGCTGTCTGCAATTGCAGGCCTAAGTGAGTGGCAGGCAGGAATGCAGTGACCCTGGAACCAGATTTCAATGGTTTCATAAATATCTACACAGTTAGGAAGGTGTTGAGGGGAGATAACTATATTGACTTTTGCCTTGTTAGAATTTTACTAATTTGATAGCCTGAGTGGACTGACCACTACAAACAGCACTATGGGGGCAGAGCAAGTCTTAGTTACTGTGAGAAACCCTGATGAGAAAAGTGCAGACCATCCTCAATGAAACAGTCAAGACTTTTTCGTCTTTTTCCAAGTAGTTGCACACTGATCCCCCCACCCCCACCTCCACCCCTGAATGACACCAGTAATGAAGTCAATTATTAAAATTGATTATCTTTTGCTTATATTTTGGCATCATTCTTAGTGAAGGTAGGATGCTACTCAAGAATAGTTTCTTTCCAATCTTAAGAGACATACTCAAACAGATCCATCATTTCCCTCTGCGTGTAGTTTAAAGGGTGCATCACAAATCATTCACGCCTTCATCAACAATGACTGTGCAATATCCAAACTCAAGCTGGTAAGATTTGAGTGCCCTGGTTATATGGTGGATTCCTTTACCTGTGGGTAGCCGTTTACATTCTCTTTAATCATTTTTTAATTTTTCCAAGTCTTTTGAGTTTCTAATACCATGACAGGAATGGACCCAATTCCTAAGTCAAAGTATGATTAAAGTTTATGAACGTAGTATTGTTTCAGTGTTTGATGTTAGGCAGAAGTGCTCTTTGCAGCACCTGCAATGTGCTCAATAATGACTCCTCCTGCAATTCACATGGAGTTACACGTATCAGTAACATATCTAAGTACAATTGTAAATTTTTTTTTATAAGACCCATTGCTCCTACTGCTATTGGAACTGTCTGGGTGTCCTCCTTCGACATTTATTTATTTAACATTTGTTTACTGGGAAAGTCTGACTTGGAACAAAACCAGTTTTCAATGGAGGCCCGGGGAGAAACACTCCAGACGCGTGTCTTTGTAATGTGGGAGGAAACCAGAGCACCCAAAGGAAATCCACATGAATGAAGGGAGGACATGCAGACTCTGCACAGAAGGCACTCCAGCTGAGAATCAAACTGGAGAACCTCTTGTTGTAAGGCAACAATGCTACCGCTGCACCACTGCTCCAGCCTTGCCCTCATTTCTGCCTGCACATCCTGGTATTTTATGACTTTGTGTCTTGCTTGTATGTAAGATAGTGTAGTCACAGGGTATAGCAATTTCAGTGATCAGTGCTACTATTGTCTTCTTTTCATGGAGCACTATATCTGGTTTTCTGGCATCTATTTTTTGAACTGTTGGTAATGGGTGATTCCATGTGATATAAACTTCATCATTTTCTGTAATGCTTTGTGGCTTATGTTTCCAGTGTTTTTCATCTACTTCAGTATTATAATGTTTGCACAATCCCCAATGCAGCAATCTTGCCACATTATTATGCCTTTCATTGTACAGTTCTTCTATCATTAGTATATTGTAACCAGCAACAAGATGTGGGACTGTTTCCAATTCTGTTTTACAAAACCTACATTTGTCTGTTTCTTCCACATGTTCAATACACTTTGTAAACCAAAGTGCATATAGTCCACTATCTTGGGCCGCCAATATTAACCTTTCATCTTTTGGTTTAAATTTATTTATTTATTTGTTTATTGGGAAAGTTCGACTGGGTATGAGCCCATTTTCAGCGAAGGCCTGGGGAGAAAAGCTCCACAGTACACATTAAACAGAATTAAAAAACTTGAACAATGGTTACAAATATTAACACAATAACAGAGTAGTGCAGTATATGAAATGCAATAAAAGAAAAATAAGCAAAATATAAAGGCAAGCAATAAAGTTGACCATGTATTGTATACAAGGTAGAAGAGAGTTCCTAATGTACATGCTACATAGTGATGCATGAAAAATATGTAACAGAATAAGTAATAGGTCGTAAAAGCCATATACTTTTTCTGGCAGGAGAACTAGATAGTAAATTTAAGTCAAGTTCTGGGATAGATAAAAGTTAGTGTAAGAACATAAAGAAAGGACATTAGAAAGTTAAGGAAATTAAAAAGAGGTGAGGCTAGAAAGTAGGAAGAGCAGGAAGGGAAGTTGGATATATCAAGAGAAAGTCTTAAGAGTGTGGAAGAAGGGAATACAAAAGAGTACTAAGATGGCAGATCCAATTATTGGTTAGATGTTCTTTCAGGCTAGGCTTGAAGGAGTAGTAGTGGGGTATAAGTCTGATCGTTTCTGGAATGCTATTCCATGACTTGGCAACACAGTGAGAGTACAGACTAACCCTGTTAGATCTTTGAGGTTTGTAAATAGTAAATACTTGTGACAGGAGCATAGGTCACATACAGTGTTGAAGTAGTGATGATGTAGTTTGCAAAAATGAGTTGTAGTACATTAATTTGTGAGTTAATGTTAGTTGATTAAAGGTGAGAAGGTGGGGTAGTTTGAGCCAATTTAAGGACTTCAGAGCAGAGTAATGGTGAGAGTAGTGAACCTGCCCTATGGCAAACTTAACTACTTTATTATAACATTTAGTAAGTTTTGCTTTGAGTGAAGAGTAACGATTGGTTGGGATAGGTGTAGTATATAGAAGGGAGGGTAAGAGGTAGGTAGTTTCAAGGGTTACACTTGTGGAGTTAAAGATGAATTTCTTAGCCCTATACATCATGTCCAATTTTTGATTAGTTTTTTTTTTTTTTTTTTTATGATGTTGCTGATGTGTAGGTCAAACTTAGATAGTTGTCAATGGATACATCCAACAGTTTTGTATGTGAAACCACATTGATTAAAGTATTTGTAGAGCAGTGTGTGTGATATGTCTTTAAGAAGCATAGCAAGTGATGAACATGCATGTATAAATAGCAGGCACATGCTATAACCAGTGCCATTTTGAGAGAGCAGCCAGAGAGTAAGCATGTATGAATGTAATAGCTAGTTTGTATACAAGTTACCAAAGTTAAAGTTAATAAGCTTCAGTTTGTGATGTGTTTGTATATAATAAAGCTGGTTGAACAGAACCTACAAAGTCTCGTCTATTACATCCTGACTAGACAAGTGACATGGTGTCAGAACTGGGATACTAGAGATTGATTTCCAGAGCTACGAGGTGCAGAGAAAACAGTGAAGGTAAACTAAGAGAAATGAGCACGTAAAAGGGCCAGAAAAGAACCAAAGATAATGAAAACTTGCACAGTTTATTTTATAAAAAAAAAAAAGATAAAAACGGAGCATTACAAGGGCACAAACTGCATTATCAAACAAGCAAGAGGCACAAAAAGATTATTGATTAAGCAAAATGTTTAAAATTAAGGTGTTTGATAAAACGATTATCTGAAAAGCAAAACCAGTGTGTTTAAAACAAAATGGGCATGTTTAGAGTAAAACAAACACAAGAAAAGTGCAGTGGGCATGAAAAGAGATTATACAAGAAAAATGAATATAATAAGGGCAAAAAAGGGCACATTAATCATAAATAAAGCAAGGCGACTGCATGTTTTTTTGCAAAGTACTGTGTTTTGGCATAACTACGACTTCATAATGTATTCAGGGCATAACTAGAGTTATTCAAAGTATCTCACTGTGTAAAAGTGCTTACAATGTGTGCTTATTACTGTGCATGTATTCTGAAGAGAATATTTGTGTGCAAAGTGCAACTATTTTGTGAAGTACAGTCAAAGTACAGCCATTTTAAAAAGTTTCTTATGCTGGGTGTCTCTATTCTCAAGGTGTTACCATTACAGAGTGTTTCTTGCACTGTGAAAAAATTATCTAGCAAAGTATTGCCATTTTGGGGAAGTTTCAGTGTGCTGTGTACTATTTATTTGCAAAGTGCAGTTACTTCAAAATGTTTCTTACTCTGAGCTTCTTCTGCTCAGTTCATTCACATAGTGCAGTTATTTGAAATGTTTCTTACACTAAGAGGGGATTTCTTAAAGTACAAGTACAGTAATTTCAAGAGTATTACAGTGCCCAAGAGACTTATTTCGCAAAGTTCAGTTGTTCAGAGGCTTGTTGTGCTTCTGGGCAAAGTTACAAATACTGGCATAAATTTCTGGCCTATGTATATGTGTGTGAGTTCGTGCATATTTGCAAAACACTTCACTGGCATGTGTTAATAATGGCAGGTGGATTTCGAAAGCCTTTACCACTTGTATTTGATCAGAATATTGCAGATAATTGGAGGATATCTGAGCAAAAGTACGATATTTTCACACAAGCAGCTTATTCTGACAAAGATGCACGCACCAGGGCATTCATTTTGCTAAACCCAGTTGGGTGAGAGGCCGTTAAAAGACCGCTATCATTTGTGTTTGCACCAGCAGCATATGAGGGCGAATGTGAAAATTGTCATATTGCTGTACAGGCTGAATCAAGGGACCCCCCCCCCCCCAGTGTTTGAAGTGCAAATTCAGATAAATGTGCAACCCCCAGACAAATATTACACTAGAGAGGCATTTGTTTTACACGAGAGCAGAAACCAGGGGAAACATTTGCAGCTTACATTACTGACCTGAGGAACAACAAAGCTAAAATATGTCAGTTTGGTGACTTAAAAGATTAGTTCATAAAGGACAGGCTTGTGTGTGGTATTAATAGTGCTGCTGTGAGAAAGATTTTGCTTCATGACAGTGATTTAACCTTGAGTAAAGCTATTGAGATTTGTCAAATCCATGAAGTTACAGAAAGGCACACAAGTTTGTTTGCAAGTGATAAGAGCATGGTTTCAGCAGGCTCCAGAGCAAATGCAGACAGCATGCAACATGTGTCGAGCAAAAGCAGGCCTAAGCACATGTCAGCCACAGCCCCTGCTGGTTCATCATGAAAACCACGTAGTTTTCCAGCAAGTTTTAAGAAAGGACCATGATCTGCGCGGTATAGGCGTGAGTCAGCAAAACCCAAATCCAGCTTTATTGTTAACTGTCACAATTGGAGTGCCAATCATGAGTCTAAAAGTGAAAAACGCTTAACATTTGGTCAGCTATGTCACAAGTGTAAAAAATGGAACCATTTTCAAAAAACATTTTCAAAAATTTGCACATCAAGTAAACCTCACACAGTTGTAAAGAAGGGTCACTCGAAAAAGCAAGTTGATCATATAGAGAGCAGCAACTATACTTTCTATGTAGATGGTGCGTCAGTAACTGGTGAAAAGGTTGATGCAGTGAATTTGTTGGCAAAGAATGAAGTGTTTTGTACTGTCCAGATCAATGGTAAATCCCCCAAGCTCAAAGTAGACACTGGTTCAAATTGTAATGTTATATCAGCAGACACATTTGCTAGGGTGAGAATTAATGAACAACTCAGTGTGGCTAGTAATGCAGAACTTTTTGCTTATGGAGGTGAAGAAATTCAAACCGAAGGCTCAGTAGTGCATTCATGTTATTTGGCTAGGGACTGTTACAGCTTGTTATTCTATGTTGTCCAAAGACCTGTGCAGTCATTATTGGGTCTCAGAGGCAGTTTGAGAATGAATCTGCTTTCTTTTACCAAAGAAGTTCATCATATAAATGCATATCCTAGTTCCAATTTTTCTGAAGCCATTTTCTCAGAGTATGCTGATGTTTTTGATGGCAAGTCGGGCAAGCATCCAGTTGTGTATTCTATGAAGTTAGACCCAGAGGTCAGGCCAGCAAGAAAAGTTCCATTAACTATGCAAGAAAGGCAAAGCTCAGCTGTGTAAAATGGTGCAGCAAGGTGTAATTTATCCAGTTAAAGAACCTACTGAATGGGTGTCGTCCATGGTAGCAGCCTACAAGAAAGGCTCAGACGAAATCAGAATATGTATGATCCAAGAGATTTGAACAAAGCATTAAAGAACCGCATCATCCAATGCGTACAGTTGAAGAAGTCACAGCCTTAATACCAAATGCCACTGTTTTTTCTGTCATGAATGCAAAAATTTCAGTTTGGCAAGTGATGCGTGATTGCATATCCTCATTACTGACCACTTTTGGTAACCCATTTGGCAGATAAATTCCTGAGGATGCCATTTGGAATAAATTCTGCAAGTGAAGTCTTCCAGCGTGCAATGGAGCAAATTTTTTCAGGTTATCCTTGTGCCATAATAGTAGATGATTTATTGGTTGCAGGCAATGGTGAAGCAGAGCATGAAAGAAACCTTAAGAGAGTTCTAGACAGAGCACGTGAAGTGAACTTAAAACTCAATCCTCTAAAGTGCAAATTCAGACTACTAGACATTACATATGTGGGTCATTTATTTGCCAGCACTGGCTTAAGGCTATGCCCGTCTAAGCAAGCAGCTATTCTTGAAATGTCAGCGCCGGATAATGTTCAAGCTCTACATTGTTTCCTTGGCGTGGTCAACTATTTAGGCAAGTTTATACCAGACTTCAGTGAGTTGACAGCACCTATAAGAGAGCTAACTTGCAAAAATGTTACATGGTCTTGGAACAGCACCAGAAAGCATTTGAAGATCTTAAGAATAAAATTGCCACCCCCACCTACATTAAGACACTGTGATGTCAGTAAACCAGTCACTCTTTCCTGCGATTCTTCAAAATTTGTTCTTGGCGCAGTTATTCTTCAAGAAGGCAGACCAGTAGACTATGCATCTAGAACACTTACCTAAACTGAGATGCAGTATGCTCAAATTGAGAAAATACTTTTGGGAATAGTATTTGCATGTTCAAAGTTTCATGATTACATGATTATATTTATGGTTGAGTTATTCAGACTGAAACTGATCACCAACCTCTAGTTACTATTCTAAAGAAGCCTATGCATTCAGCTGCAGCGATATTACAAAGAACAATGCACAAATTACAAAAGTACAACTTCAAAATGGTCTATACAAAAGGCAAACTTCTTTATCTGGCTGATACCTTATCCAGATCACCCAGAAATACAATGGAACAGCTTGACACAGAGAATTTTGACTTTGAAGTAATGACAGTGCATAATCTTTCTGCATGAGACTTGATAAACTGAGAGATCATACAAAGATCCAATTTTGCAAACGCTCAACCTCTACATTAATGTTGGATGACTGTCAAGGCAATCTAGTGTACCACCTGAAGTGCAAACTTATTTTCCTTACAGAAATTAGATGTTAATGGAAGATGGCATTATTTTCAAAGGTCCTAAAATTGTTGTTCCTGCTTCCTTACAACATGAATATGTCCAGATTTTGCATCGTGGTCACCCAAGTTCCGACTCTACCAAAAGGATGGTGAGAGAACTATTTTTTTGTCCTTCACTAGTGAGACGTTGATAAAGTACTTTCTTCTTGTTCAGTATGCAATAGTACTAAACTGCATTTGCAAAGACAACCACTTAATCTAAGTCAAGTTCCTGAACTGCCTTGGTCAACAGCAGCCACTGACATATTCAAATGGAAGAATCGGCATTATTTAGTATTGGTAGATTCTTATTTGAACTTGTTTGAGATTGACTTACTACCCAATCTAACATCCACCACTGTTACCAATAAGTTGAAACGTCATTTCTTAGTCCATGGTAGTCCACACACAGTTATTTCTGACAATGGTGCTCAGTTTACTAGTCAGTTGTTTCAGAAATTTGCAAGAGAATCAGACTTTATACATGTTATTAGTAGTCCAGAATATCCACATTCAAATGGACTAGCTGAGTGGAACGTGCAGTGCAGAGTGCAGAGCAATTACTTGAAAGGTCAGAGCATGACAATACCGATGTCTTTTTGAATTTACTTCATCTCAGAAACATACCCTATGACAATATACTTGGCTCACCTACTCAGAGACTTCTATTAAGGCAAACTAGAACAACATTGCCTATTTAGTTCCAGTTTATTGAGGCCTAATGTTAAAAACAACAGAACCATCATTGCCCAATTATTCAGGAAGCATTCTAACCAGAAGTCCAGTTATGATAAATCAAGCAGATTTCTTCGTCCATTGAAAGAAGGAGAGACAGTGAGGATACAAATTGTGAAAGGTTTCAACAGAATTAGTCAAGTAACAGAAATATGTACCGAGCTGAGATCCTACTTCATAGAATCTGAGGGTGTGGAGTACAGCAGAAATCGCAGACATCTTCTTCCTGTAGCAGAATCGATATTGCAGCATTGTTTCTGTGATACAGACTCTAGATCTCAGGGCAATCCAGACAATGTTCCTGTTCCAGAACGTATCTTACCTTCTGATTTCAACTCTAATGATCCCAATATTCCTAAGGTTGAAAATTCTGCAGAGACAATTACTCTTGGTTTTATGTCACACGATTTGGTTGCACTTCTAAACCTAGTGTGAAATACACAGGGACTTTGACATAACTGTATATACGTACATAGTTCTGTATAAAAGCATGACAAAAGTTATTTGTATTATTTGCATGTTAACTGATATTCTCAGCATTGCATGGTCTATTTTCAAAGAGGGAGGATGTAGAGCAGTGTGTGTGATGTGTCTTTAAGAAACATAGTAAGTGATGAGCATGCATGCATAAATAGTAGACGCATGCTATACCCAGTGCCATTTTGAGAGTGCAACCAGAGTGAGCATGTATGAATATAATAGCTAGTTTGTATATAAGTTACCTAAGTTAAAGTTAATAAGCTTCAGTTTGTAATGTGTTTGCATATAATAAAGCTGCTTGAACAGAACCCACAAAGTCTCATCTATTACATCCTGACCAGACAAGCGACAGTATTGTTCAGAGAAGTAAGTAATAGCAAAGTTAGAAGCATCTAGAGAAAATTTTTTTGGTAAAAATAGAAGTGTAGTTTTTTTTTTGGGTTAAGTAGTAAATGGTTGTTGGTGAGACAAGACTCAATGGAATTGAATGTTTCTTGCATTAAACTCTGTAGCTGAGAGAATGTCCTAGCAGAGCAGATCAGTATAGAGTCATCAGCATATTGAATTAGGGTGGCTTGTTTGCTGGCAGTATTATGATGGTTAATAAAAATGTTGAAGAGAAGTGGGCCTAGTATTGAGCCTTGGGGTACCCCAGTTCTAACAGGTAAGTAAGGAGAGAAGTTAGAGTTCCATTTGACAGATTGATATCTGTTTGAGAGGTAGCTAGTGAACCAGTGTAAGGATGTTTTGGTTAAGCCCAGAAGAGATAGTTGGGATAGTTGAGGGTGGGAGACAGTATCAAAGGCTTTGGATAGATCTAAGAACAGACAAGAGACAAAGTTTCCTGAGACACAAGCTTTGTTGACACTGTCAGTAAAGGATAGCAGAGCAGTGATAGTGCTGTGTGCTGGTCTGAATCCATGTTGGGTGGGAGAGAGAGAAGATTATTGTCAAGTAGGTGCTGAAGTGGTTGTTTAAGAATACATTCTTCTAGAATTTTTGATAGTGGTAAAAGAATAGCAATTGGCCTATAATTAGATATTTCTGTGGAGGTGCCACCTTTGTGGAGAGGAATGAGGAAGGATTTTTTCCACAGGGAGGGGTCATAAGACTCTTTGATGGCTCAATATTAATTATTGTGATAGGGTAGGCAATTGAGTCAGCAGACATTTTTTTAGAAATTCGTTAGGGTTATTGTCTGCAGAGTGGGAACATGGCCTGAGATTTCACAGGAGGGATTTGATAAAGGTAGTTGAAACCGGTTGAAGGGAAAATGTGGAGTGGCAGCTAACAGGAGACTGAGAGAGGGTAGAGGGAGATGGAGGTAATTTGTTAGTGATGGAAGCTATAGTATCAATAAAGTAAGAGTTAAATTGAGTTGCTATGTCAGGGCAAGTACTAACACAGGATGGTTGAGGGGAGGACTGACTTCCTGGATTTAGGATTTTTTTGATAGTGTGCCAGAAGTTTTTTGGACTGGATTTGTGCTGATCTTGTGGCTTTGCATAGAACTGTTTTTTTTTTTTTTTTTTTTTGTCTAAATTAACGCAGTGCTTTGAAATGCTGTAAATTACTGAGAGTCTTATGTTTTAGGTAAGTTGTCCAAGCCTTGTCTCTTTTTTACATGAGTGATCTGGTATAGACAGAAAGCCAAGCAGTATAGCTGGTTTTGACTCTTTTCCTTCTGGTGGGAGCTAAACTGTTTAAAGTGTTTAGGAATGTAGAATTAAAACTGTTCAACTGCATCATCTAGTGGTAAGTGTTTAAGGAAGGAACAATTGATGGAGTTTAGTACATTTGTAAAACGCTGCTGGTCAAATTTGGATAGGTTTTGTACTATCTTGTAGGTATGTTGTCTACAAGAATGTGAAATAAATCTAGATGTACAGATGGGGTGTTGGTCAGTAATAGAGGCTGGAAGTATTTTGGATTGAGAGAAATTCTTAGGATGGGAGACCAAAGTCCAATCAATTATTGAGCCATTTTGGTTTGCGGAACTGGTAAAGGTTGGGTGAGTAATTAGTTGAGAAAATCCAAATAGGTTTATGCTATCTGTGGGAAACTGTAAGTTAAGCTTCTGACAGTCAATGCTGACATCACCTAATATTACTGTTTCTAGAGAGAGATTTTGTGATACCCAAGATAGGATACTTTTCAGTGTTGATAAGTGATTGCCAGGGGGGTATGTATAAAGCTATAATGCAGAGACTTTTCTTATTGTGTAACTTAAGGTAGGTGATCAGTAGTTCAGCTTCATCAAGGGAGGGTACGGATTGGTTGTGAGGGGTTAGGGAAAAAGAAGTAGGATATATTACCGCAACACCACCTCCTTTTAAGTCGGTCAGCTGTGAACATATTAAAGCCAGAAGGAAGCACTTCAGTATCCTTTACTTATGGTTTGAGCCAGGTTTCAGTGATTACTAGTGTATCTGGAGATTGTGCAGTCATCCAAGCATGCAACTCAGAAATTTTGCTGCACAATGCTATGTGCATTTACTGAGATAAATGTAAGCATATTTTGTGTACCTGGAAGATGGGAGGATTGTGAGATGGTGAGACCAAGGTTAGGGTGGATATCACCACAGAGCAGGAAGAATTTCAAGATTGTGTAGTAAAGAGAGGATTTCATTTTGGTTACATTGTCAGTTAAGTGTAATGTTAAACAGGTACAGCTGCATCTGAAACAGTTTGGGTTTAAAGAACAGTATGTTGCCTGTGTGAAAGAGATGGGTGGTGATGGGTAGGGAGTAGTGATTTGTGTTATTGGTGTAAGAGGCAGTATCTGTAGGAGAACTTAGAACAGGCGGGATAGGGACCAGATATAATGATAGTGAAGAGAACCAGTAGAGCATTAGTGAAAGGAGAGTAAGGAGAATCATTTTAGATTAGGGATTATTAGAGAGTTAATCAAACTACTTAAGTGGATGATTTGAGGAGAGTAATAACATTTGTAGAAATGAAAGAAGGGGACTAGTATGCAGACAGGGTACTAATGTGATATTAATAGGAATATGTTGAGAGATGGAGTGTATGGATAAGAATGGTGAAGCTAACAGAGGAAGGGGTGTGGTGTGGACAGCTTTAAGTGTAGAGGTAGAGGGGGTGGGTGGTATTAGGGGGCAAGGTAGGGGAGCAAAGTGAGCTCTGAGGGCGAACAAAGTGGGGTGACACCCCAGAGAACAAGAACCAGCAGGTATCAGTGAGGCTGCAACAAATCTGTTTAAGATACAGGTTATAGGGTCAGTTAAGTATTGGTGAAAAGTAGTAAGGTATAGGGTACATTTACAGTTTATAAAAAAAGCAGCTTAAGGGAGTTTGGTACTCCTCCTTTAATAAGCACAGTGGAATCAGAAACTGCTACAAGTACAATTCCTAAGAAAATTAAGCTGGTAGGAGAAGGGGGTGTGCATACTACTCAGACTGCAAGTATAACAAACACACTATATTAAACACAACTATAGAAGCCATGGTGGTACAGCAATAGCGTTGTTGCCTCACAGCAAGAGGTTCTCCTGATGTTCATCGTGTTTCACTGTTGCAGTCATCACTGTAGGGTTCTTCCTGCTGGCAAGCAGTCCTCGGTCGGCCAGAATCCCATAGTCTGGGTCCGGTGTTGGCTGTTCAGTTATGCTCCCTGATGTCAGAGCGCTAGGAGTACAAAGCTGCCAGCCGACGCCATGTTCTCCAGTCTTTCTTGCCGTGCGGTGAAAGCAGTTTGCAAGTGCCTGTTGGCTGACTCTTGATATTTTTTCGTGTTTCAGTCCGAAGACTTACTTCTTCTACTCAAAGCTAAGTACCCCGTTGGGGAAACTTTTTTCTTGCTCCAGTCCGATGTCAGAAAAAGTTAATAATTGCATTTCTTGTGGGAAGCAAATACCTCATAAGGATTTCCATTCTTACTGTATTCCTTGTTTAGGCCCTGACCACGACGTAGCTAGTTGTCGGTTTTGTGCTAACCAACGTACGATTAAGCGATGGTACGATTTTGCTTTTCACTACTTTGGAAGGCGATTTAATTATAAAATGTCGTCGGACACGCTTCCGACTACCGGAGTTCACAAACGACGTAAGGATAAGGACAGGCCTCCGAGGTCCAAATCAGATGACGGTTTACAAGCAGAGCCAGCTACAGGTTCGTCCGTCGTCCGTGAGGCGCTTTCGCAGCCCCTGTCGTCAGCCATTTCAGAACTGATTGCCGAAACAGACTCCCACGAGGAGCCAACTAGGCCTTTGAGCACTCCAGCTGCAGGACCTTCGGACAATGCTCCCTCGTATGGGTCCGGAGCCGCTGTGCAGGTACCGGCTTCCGAGGGGGGTTTTAGGCCTACACAGCTTTTGATAAAGGCAAAGCCAAAGGCAAAGACTCCTTCTAAATCTAAGACACCAGCCCAGACCTCTTCTGATCCGGGACCCAAATCTCAGAAACAGCTACTTAAAATGGCGGAGGACTTACTAACCATGATTAGGGGTTCACATCCCTCTCCAGACAAAAGGCCAAGGCAAGAATTGGATTATGAATCTTCTGATCAGGCATCTATTTCTTCAGTGTCTTCCTCTGAACAGGAATATACTTTCCCTTCTTATGAGGATTCTGATGCTGAGGAATCCATTCCATCAGCTTCTCCCCCTGAGGATTTTTCTTTTGGGGAGACTTTACATGACATGAGGGAACATTTTCACTGGGAAGGACAGGAGTACTTAGGGATTTCCTCCTTCTTCCCCAACATAGACCCCTGGCTATTCCCCCTATTTTGGATATTGTGGATGATGCCTTTTCTGAGGCTAATTTAACTCCTAACTCCTTTCCTCCAGCCCCTGCTAAGCCCGACAGATATTACAGGGTCCCTGACTCCCACCAGTTCCTTTACAAAAATCCTACTGCTGATCCAGAAACCATTTCTCAGGGTCCTAAGGGGGTTAAGGCCGCTTCTGCTAGAAACCCTATTCCGACAGATAAGGATTCCAGAGCTTTGGAGAGATGGGGCAAAAAAGTGTACACTTCTGCTACTTTATCTATTAGGGCTTTAAATTGTCAATTTCATATGCTAAAATATCAGCAGTTTCTACTGTCTGTTATGAAACAACAGCTGGATACCATTACTGCATGTGCAGATAATAAGGAATTACACGATTTGATGCATGCCACTGAACAAGTGGGGAAGCATGGTTTACACTGTGGTCTTGATGCCTTGGAGGCTTCTTGCAGGGCGGCTGCCTCTGGCACAGTCATTAGAAGGCATGCTTGGTTAAAGGAACAAAACTTACCTGATCAAGTGAAAGCAAAATTACTGTATGCGCCTGTTCAGCATAATGTTTTGTTTGGGTGGCTGAAGAGGTGATAAAGAAAATGGAGGATAAGACAAAATCCATGCAAATGTTTAAGGATTTCTTACAAGTTCAGCCCCCAAGATTTAGCAGAAATTGGCCAACTAAAAATTGGTCCTTTCCCAGCTCAGACAGGCCTTAGAGGGTTAGATATAGGCGCTCCAGAGGGAGGGCCCAGGCACAGACCTCTTACAGACCTCGACAGTGGAGTGCTTCCACCCCCAGGGGTGGAGAGGACAGATCTCAATCTTATAGAAAACAGGCTCAATGACTCCCCCTGCATGGCTCCAGGAACTTCTCTCCTGGAAGCCCCTCTAGGAGGAAAACTCTCTCTTTTTCAACAAAATTGGACTTACATAACCCAAGACAAGTGGGTTCTGGATGTAGTTTCAAGAGGTTACAAATTCCACTTTCATACCTTGCCAAGACCAAACTGATGGCCAGACCTACCAAAACACCAATGGCCAGAGGCATTAAACCAGGTGGGATCCCTCATGGCTATGAGGGCCATAGAACTGGTTCCACAATCAGAGACGGGCCAAGGTTTTTACTCAAGACTCTTTCTAGTTCCCAGAAAGCAAAATTCATGGAGACCCATCCTCGATCTGTCAGTCTGAAACACTTTCCTGGACATACCAAAGTTCAAGATGCTTACTCTGCAGCAGCTCCTGCCAATGTTGAGCAAAAATGCATGGATGGTGACATTGGATTTAAAGGAGTCTTACCTTCACATCCCAATCAGACAGGAGTGCAGAAAATACCTCGGGTTCCAGGCCGGATCGAAACATTACCAATTCTCTGTGCTGCCCTTTGGCTTGTCTACTGCGCTCAGGGTCTTCACCAAGTGCCTGGCACCAGTAGTAGCTTATTGCAGACTCAAGGGAATTCAAATTTACCCTTATCTGGACGACTGCCTTATTCAAGCAGACAGCAAGGATGTCTTACTCCAGCATCTGGAATTTGTTCAAAAACTTCTCAAGTACCTGGGATTCACTGTGAACATAAAAACGGCAAGTTTGACACCCACATAACAGATAACTTTTCTGGGTACTCTTCTAAACACAACAACCCAGATGGCATTCCTGACACCCGAAAAACAACTGCAGCTGGCTTCAACTTTCAAAACCTTGGCGTCAATAACTCAGCTAGCTGCAAGGAAATTCCTGCAGGCTTTGGGTTACATGGCCTCCTGCATCCTTATCATACCAAATGCAAGACTACATATGAGAAAAATACAATGGTACCTAAAAAGTGTATGGTCCCAGCATTGCCACAGTCTAGACACACAGATTGCTGTTTTGCCTTGTCTACAGAAGGAATTCCATTGGTGGACCATGGCATGTCTTCACAACAAAGGGAAAGCCTTCAGTCTGCCTCCAGCCAGCCAGCCAAGTGTTAACCACGGACGCCTCGGATTATGCATGGGGAGCCCACTTGCAGGGAAAAGGTCTGCAAGGTTTTTGGACAGGGGATCAGAAGCGCCTACATATCAATTTAAAAGAGATGTTAGCTGTACAGAATGCCCTCTTGGCTTTCAGGGATCTTCTACAACCAGGACAACTACTGATACGGACAGACAACACCACAGTTATGTGGTACATAAACAAGCAAGGGGGTTCACACTCCTACCCCATTTGCAGACTAGCCATGACTCTTTGGAACACAGCTCTAGCTTGCAAAGTGGATCTACAAGCTCAGTTTCTGCCAGGGAAACAAAATATTCTGGCAGACAGCCTGAGCAGGAACCTGTCAGACCCACACGAGTGGATGCCAGACCCCCAAATATTCAAGATGATTACAGAAGCCTGGGGCTGCCCAGACATAGATATATTTGCATCCCCCCTCAACCATCAGTTACAGATTTTTTGCACAAGGACATTTCACAAACTAGCATGGAAAGTGGATGCTCTATCATTCAGTTGGAGAAACCTCTCGGGGTATGCCTTTCTGCCACTACCTCTTCTTCCACGGGTGTTATTAAAGATCAAGCAGGACAAGCCCAAGATGATGATTTTACTGGCCCCACATTGGCCTTGTCAATTTTGGTACTCAACACTGATGAATCTATCCCAGGAGCCACCTTGGATTTTACCTCAGATTCCAAATCTTTTGTCCCAACACCAGGGCCAGGTTCTGCACTCTCATGTCAAAACCCTCAGCCTGGCAGCCTGGCGAATTCAGGGTCTATGATTAATCCTTTTCTTCCCAAACATGTCATGGATGTCATCTTAGAAGCCAGACGGCCTAGAACTAGAAAATCTTATGCAGGTAAATGGAAGAGATTTTGCACCTGGATGCATGCTCAGGATTCGGATCCCCTCATTCCTAACATCCCACTGATTTTACTTTACCTGACAGACATACTACATAAGGGTTTATCCTTCTCCTCCATAAAAATACATGCCTCAGCTATCTCTGCACATTACAATACAGATCCTCCAATCTTTTCACATCTACTTCTGAAACAATATCTCAGAGGAGCAAAGAATTTAAGGCCCCCTAGGACACCACCCATACCTGCCTGGGACCTCAACTATGTTGTGGAAAAACTCACTCTGCCTCCTTTTGAGCCAGCTGCCACATTGATCTTAAGTATTTATCATGGAAGACAGCTATCCTGCTGGCTTTGACTTCACCCAGGAGAGTCTCGGGGTTACAAGCACTCATGGCTGTGGAACCTTATATTATTTTTCACCAAGATAGGGTGTCTTTAAGGACTAATCCTACTTTCATGCCTAAAGTGGTTTCCAAAGTGGCTTTAAATCAAACTATTCACCTGCCAACTTTTTTCACTAATCCACAAAATAAGGGGGAAAAGGATCTTGCATTCCTTGGATGTACACAGACAACTTCATTTTTACCTGGACAGAACCAAGGATATCAGGAAAACAGAGCAACTGTTTGTTTCTTATGCAACAAATTCCCAAGGCAAAGCTATTTTAAAACAGACCATTTCTAAATGGATTGCTCATGGAATCAGATTTTGTTACTCTCATCATGGAAAGCAAATCCCAGGAAAAATTAGGACTCACTCTACCAGAGCAGCTGCTACTTCAGCTGCCTTTCTCAGGGGAGTACCTACCAAAGAAATTTTGGAAGCTGCAACTTGGAGTTCAGTGCATACTTTCTCTAAGCACTACAATCTCCCTCTTTACTCTAAGTCTAGGGCAGGCTTTGCTTCTGCAGTCTTGCAGGGCCTTCTAGCCGCCCCTTCTACTCTATAACCACCACACTTTATCTCAGCTTTGGGATTCAACCCTACAGTGATGACTGCAACAGTGAAACTCGATGAACATAGTACAGTTGTGTACACTTAGCATAAATGCAGATGTTCGAGTGTCTTCACTGTTGCAGTCTGGGTTACCCTCCCTCCTGACCCCTCTTATATTTTTCATTAGTGTGGTTTCCTACTTCACCCTTCTTCTGAGGTGTATTTGCTTCAGGGTATGAGGTTTGCTGTATGTTACTTTTTTGTTTTACTATTAGCCTTCATTTTTGAGCACCTGACATCTGGGGCAAGAAAAACTGGAGAACATGGCGTCGGCTGGCAGCTTTGTACTCCTAGCGCTCTGACGTCAGGGAGCATGACTGAACAGCCGACGCCGGACTCAGACTTTGGGATTCTGGCCGACTGAGGACTGCCTGCCGGCAGGAAGAACCCTACAGTGATGACTGCAACAGTGAAGACACTCGAACATCTACATTTATGGTAAGTGTACACAACTCTACTTTTGATTCACAGCTGGAGTGCCTTCTGTGTGGAGTCTGCATGTCCTCCCCGCGGTTGAGTGGCCTCCGAAAGACATGCATGAATGGGCGTGCCTTCGCTGAAGGTTGGGCGTCGGGCTGGCAACTCAGCACCATAAAAAATCGACTGCCAATCATTAGTGGACCGGAGTTCCGCTGTGGCGACCCCTAACCGGGAAAAGCTGAAAAGACAAACAACAACAACATTCAAGCCAAACAACATTGCATATTGAAAAGCCGATTAAAGGGTAAAAAACATTTATACACACTTTCTTATGTCTTTTGGCAGGTTTGCAGAGAGCTTGCAGGTGAATTTTGTTGTTTGAGTCCCGAGTGTTTAAAATCATCCAGGGGGCACCTTGTAGTGTGGAGATGGGGGGGCTAGCAGAACTAAGGGAGAAAAAGAAACAGTAAGAAGCAAGTTAGAAGCAGAGGGTTAGGTAACTATCATACAGAGTTACATTAAGCACAAGTTTATTTTAGTAGGCCTAAAGTAGAGTAAATTCACCTCTCTTTAACCGTTCATGCATTAGATCCTGATCAACATAAGGTTGTCCCAACAGTTTTCTGTACTTGCAACTATATTTATGCATTTTCCACATTTCTTGCCTTCTCATCTGATCCTTCACCTTATATTCTTTCTTTTGTTTTTTGGCACATTTAGTTGCTTACTAATTTTTATCTTCTGGTTTGACTTCTATTTCTGCTTGACACGGATATGCTTCTATTAAACCAAGCAGGGAAGTCATCTTACATTTATTGCTCTCATGTTTTAAACCTTTCCCTACATTTGGGTCTTGTGAGGTCAGCAGATATGTATGCAGTCCTACAATTGCAGATATATACATGTAATCACTTTCGAGGAGGCCCATACCTCCTTCTGAATGGGGAATATATATAGTCTTGGTATACTCCGATTTTTGTAAATCATTTGATAAGCATGAAGCATCCTTCTTGTTTTCCTGTCCAACCGATCCAACTCCTTTTGGGGCCAGTCACTCCAAAACTATAGGTTAGGACAGGGTGAGCAAATTGCTGTATAGCTTGGACTGTGTTCCTAGATGTCAGAGCTGTTTTCAATATTAATTTTAGTCTTCTAAAATATTCCTAAGTTTTTTCACATTTGTTCATGTTTTATTGTTGAGCCTTCATCAATTCCCAAATATTTATACACTTCCTCTTGCTAAAGTTCTTTTCTATTGCATTCCTATCCCAGGCTGATGTTTCTTGGTGCTGCAGTATCCTGCTTTAAAGGCTGTTTTTGCAAATTTATCAAGACTAAATGACGTTCTTATGTCATCTGAAAAAGGTTGGATCACTTGCAGTTGTGCTTTCATTTCCTCATCTGATGAACTATAAAGTTTTAAATTATCCACAAAAAGAAGATGAGAAATCTTTACACTTTGTTGTTTTCTGGGAGCCAGATTGTAGCCTTGACCTAATCTGTTAAGTAGTCAGCTTAATGGGTTAGGCAAGACAAAGGAGCAGTGGTGACAGTCAGCCTGGAATATCCCCTTTTTAAATTTTTATCCCTGGAATAATAATTTATCCTTTATCATGACTTTACTGCAAAGTGGTTTGCCACTGTTTCATGGATGCTGTAATGTAATCTGTCAGTGAGAGGTGTATCTTGCACATTGTAAGTACTGTTTTATCCATGAATGTGGAATACTGTCAAATACTTTTTGTAGTCCGTCTATGCCATACTTAGATTTTTCCCCTTTTTACAATTCTCCATTATGACTTTATTTAACAACAAATTATCCTTTGTTCCCTATGACTTTCTTTTGTTACCTTTTTTTCTATTGCTATGATTGAGTTGTCTTTTAAATTACTATAAACTCTGTTTGCATCAATTCCAGTATATAGTTTATACGGGATCGGAAGGCAAGTTACTGGTCTATAGTTCTGAGGACAGCTTGCAGGTTTGCTCTTAAGTAGGAGTATTGTTTTTCCTGTTGTTAACCATGCTGGTGTCTGTTCAGGTTGTGCATATAAATATTTCTTAATTATTGCTAAATCTTCATGTAACGATGTTAATAATTTTAGCCAGAAGTTTGATACTGCGTCAGGGACCGGGGTATTTCAGTTTGGAGCTTTTCTTAACTTTGTTTCAATCCCTTTGGCCGTTACTTCATCCCATTTCATATCCTGTACATTTGAACTTCTTATTTTTTCTTTCACTTCTTCTGTCCATTCAGCATCTTTGTTATGTTCCATGGAATCTTCCTAGATATTTCTCCAAAATGTATCTGTTTCTTCTTTTTTGGGTGGTGTTTCCAATTCCTTTTGCCTTGTTTCCCAATTCTCTATAAAACCTTTTAGGATCATCAACAAATTGCTTATTTTGTACTTTTCCTTTATATTTATCTTCATATCTTCTAAGTTTTTCTGCCTGTGCTGATGTTTTTAGTATATTATTTGCAATAGTGCACGATGGATCCTGATCTTTTCTGATACTGCACATTGCTTTTATCACGTCTATCTTTCTGAGTATTTTTATTGATATTTTCCCTCTTCTAACAGTGACACTTCTTGTCTTAATTGCTTTATAGTTTTCTCTATTCAATACTTCCATGATGGCATTTGATTTCTCCCCTTCCTTTCTCTTACTGCCCTGTGTTTTTGTGGTAAGACTTTATCTGTTATTAATTTACCTGCACAGTAATATATATATTATTTACTTCTGTTGTATCGCATGAATGTCTATTAACAGTTTTAATTACTGTGTTTGTTAGTTTTATCAAACTTCTAATTTGGGGAGGTTTATTGACTTTCTCTAATCTATTTCATTCTTTTATATTAATATTTCTGTGCATTTCTATTAAATCAAGCAACTCTTCTCTTAGATCATTTTCTTCTAAACTGTGGGCACATTCTTTGTTCTCCATTTCCTGTGGACATAGGTTCATAGGTAGGTACTAGGCTATCTGCCCAAAGGCATTTATAAGCCTAACCAGAATGTGTTGGCTTTCACCACCCCCATAGATTAGTTCCCTGTGCCTCTGTCCAGCAATGCCACTGAAGTGATCCCCATCCCATCAACTCATCAAGGTTTCTCTTGAATAATGCTAGCGAGGAGCTCTGCCTAATGTAGATTGGAATCTTGTTCCAAAGCATGGGAAGTCTCTGGACAAGAATCTATCCCTCCAGCACGTCCTATTTATTGTTGTGGTGAGGTTTAGATCCCTAGAGCATGTGGCTTGAGGGGGGTGGAGGTAAGGTTTTCTTTAGGTGGAGCATGTCCATCAATTCTGGGTTGGACATGGCCTTGTATGTCCGGCAGAGATTATCCCTGAGCAGGCGGTATGCAACCGAGTACAGCCGGAGTTTCTTCAGTCGAGTTGCATAGGGCATCTGTTTGAGGCCAGTGATCCTCATGGTGAGGTACTTCTGTGGTCTTTCCAGCTGTTGCAGGTGTCTTGTAAGGTACATCCCAAGTGGGGCATTGTACTGATAGGTCTGATGAGTGATGAGTAGAGGGGCACAATGACCTCTTTTGATCTGCATGCAAACCCTTTTGTGATTAGGTGGGCCACATAGAAGGATTTTCTTACCACTTTGGCAATGTGATTATCAAAGGAGAGATTTCTATCTACTTGGGTCCCCAGATCCCTTATTACGTTTTCTGTATTTAGGGGACTGCCACCTATGTGGTAGTTTGTGGGTACTTTGTTATTTCCAAAGGGAATAACTATGCACTCTTTGGCATTTAGCTTGAGGCCACGATTTTGACACCAGGTATCTGTCTCAGTGAGACCCTTTTGGAGGATGTCTGTGTCAGCCGATTCATAGGTAGGTACTAGGCTATTGGCCCAAGGGCCTATGTAAGCCTAGCCAGCAAGATTCCATAGCTTACACCACCCAAGAAAGTTATTTTCCTGTGCCACTGTCTAGCAGAGACACAGAAGTGATCCCTGGGGTGTATTTCCTATTTCCCATCCACTCATCAAGATTTTTCTTGAAGAGTGCTAATGAAGAACTTTGCTTGGCATAGATGGGTAGCTTGTTCCAGAGTATAGGAAGTCTCTGGGACAGGAATCTGTCCCTCCAGCATGTCCTGTTTATTGTGGTGACAAGGTGTAGGTCCCTAGAGCGTGTAGCTAGGAGGGAATTGGGATTTCTTTAGGTGTAGCATGTCCAACAGCTCTGGGTTTGACATAGCTTTATATGTTAGGCAGAGATCACCTCAGAGTAGGTGATATGCTATGGAGTAAAGCTGGAGTTTTTTGTCGGTGAGTCAATTATAGCCCCTAATTTGCAGTCTTCTGTGAACTTGGCCAGCCATAGTCCTCCTGTGCTTGTCTGTACATCTGAGAAGTATATGTCTAACAGGAGGGGTCCTAGGACTGAGCCCGGGGGAATGCCACTTGTAACCGGTTTAGAGTCAGATCTAGCTCCCACAACTCTCACCATGTGGGTTCTGCCCGTGAGCCAGTTGGCAACCCATCTTGTGACATAGGGGTTTATGTTCAGGCTGGTGAGCTTATCTATAATACCAGAATGGGGAATGGTGTCGAAGGCCTTTGCGAGGTCTAGGTAGGCTGCGTGTACCACCTTTCCCTCGTCTATAGCCTTGGT
The DNA here is from genome assembly GCF_019279795.1 of Protopterus annectens. Lineage (NCBI taxonomy): Eukaryota > Metazoa > Chordata > Ceratodontiformes > Protopteridae > Protopterus > Protopterus annectens. Next base: position 126,371,360 of record NC_056750.1, read on the forward strand.
AAGTGTCTCAAAGAAGTCCACCAGATTTAGGAGGCATGATCTGCTCTTAACAAAGTTGGATTGGGTAGGGTCCAGTGTTTGGAGGTTCCCAATGTTTCTGTTAATTAGTTCCATGATGATGCACTCCATAGCCTTGCAGACCAAGCTAGTCAGGCTTATAGGCCGATAGTTCCCAGGGTCTGTTGTGGCTTCACCTTTGTGGAGCAGAATAACTGTTGCTGTGCACCACTCTATGGGTACGTAGCCTGTGGAGATGCTGAATTTGAACAGTGTGTTTAGGTGAGGGGTTAATTTGTCTTTGAGCTTGTGTAGGATGCAGCCTAGGACACCATCTGGTCCCATTGATGCTGTGTTTTTGGCTTTGGAGAGGGCTATTTTAACCTGAGTGTCTGTGATTTCAGGGGCTCTACATTCTTCTGGTATGGTTATGGGCCCTTTTGGGGGTGAGAAGGGTGTAAAGTTTGCACTGAACTTGTCTGCCAGGATATTGGCAATATCGGTTGGTTCAGTGTATTTTGTGCCATTCTGCACTAACTCCAAGCAGATCTGAGCATTGCCACTTAGATTTTTGCTATAGCTAAAGAATGCTTTGTGGTTATCTTTGGAGTCCTTGGCAAGTTTTCTTTCAAAGCTCACCTTGGACGATTTTATCAGGGATCGTAGTTTCTTGCTGATACTGATCAGGGATGTCTTCCCTTCTTGGGATTTTACTATTTTCTGTACTAGTTACCTCCTTCTATTGTATAGCTTGTTTATGTCAGGGGTCCACCAGACTGGTTTCCTTTTCTTGAAGGAGTGAGTCTTGGTTTTGCTTGGGATAGCACGATCCATGCATTCTTGTAGGTGCCCGTAGAATGCATTAGTAAAGGATTTTGCAGCTTGGACAGCGTTACCTTTAGCATAGGGGCTTTGAAACTTTCCACCTCCATCTTAAGTAACGTAAAGTTTGCTTTTGAAAAGTTTTTCACAGTGGTTTCCTTGTCCGGGGGTGGGGGCAGAATGTGGATATCCAAAGTGATTTGTTTATGATCAGATCTAAACAGCGAGGGGTTGACCTCCGGTGTGGAACACCGGTCGCCCATGTTGGTGATGACCAGGTCCAGTATGTTGTTACCTCTGGTGGGAGTGTTGACCAGTTGTTCCAGGGCATTTGAGTTTATAAATTCTAGGAAATGTTGGGCAAGGGAGTTAGTACTTGAGTAGTTCTCCCAGTTAATGTTTGGGTAGTTGAAATCACCCAGTATTAGGGTGTTTGGTAGGACCTTTGTGTTACCCAGTGTTTCCAGAAATGCGGAATAGGGATCCTGGGACATGGTGGGTGATCTGTAGCAAGCTACAATTTGAATTGCAGTTTTGCCCGTTGTTAGTTGCACATGGATAATCTCTGAAGCATTGTGCTGTGCCACTAACCTGGAGGTGTGGGTATCCTTGATGAATATGGCTACTCCCCCACCTTTTGTATTTCGGTCTGGGTTCTGTGGCCGAAATATGGTATGTGTTGTAGCCTGGTAGTGCTGGGGTGCTCTCTGGAGCCTTAAACCAGGTTTCTGTTACTGCACATATATCGATTTTCTCCATACTGAGGAGTGCCTCGAGTGCATACATTTTGAGGTTTAGACTTCTGGCATTTAGTAGTATTACCCTCAGATTTTTGTTACTTGTGCTATTTACGGCGGTGGGTTTGTATTTTGAGCCTTGCCTAAAAAAGGCAATATGGGGGTGGCAAGAGCCTTGGCCAGTATTCAAAAGCCTAAGGGTGACAAATGCAAGCCATCTCTAGCGAAGCATCATGGCTTGTCAAGTATGTCATCCCAGGAAGACACTGGATCCCCTTTGAATGACACCAGAAACTTAGCCAATTGTTGAAATTGATAATTTTTTCTTTATACCGTGGTATCATTCTTGATAAGGGCAGGATACTGCTCAGGGTCAAGGTCATACCAGCCTGGGCTGTGTGATCAGAGAGCTCTTCCATGTCTCTTTTCATGTAGTTCAGGGAGGTATGGCTCAGGTGATTCACACCAACATGGACAATGACAGAGTCATTTTTGTACTTGTTCTGGAGTGACCTGAGTGCTTGTGTTATGTGCCGGATCCTGGCACCCGACAGGCAGTTAACAGTTACCTTCTCCTTATTCAGCCTAGTGAGTTGGACGTCAGTGTGCCTGACTATATATTACTAGTATGTTGGGTATGTTATTTTGTCTTGTGGGCTGTGATTGCGTGGCACACTGGTTTTGTGTAGTATGTGTTTCATGGTTTGTGTTGGGGGTGGAGGTTGCTTGGATTTCTGCTTTGGAGGTCTCTGTTGCTTTTGCAGATTTTTATTTAGAGCCTCAGAGTATGTTTTCGTGTATTTATGTGTGTTTTTTACCGGTGTGGTTTAATGAGTCTATGTGAGACTGGTGGTGTGATGCCAGTATTTCCCTTCTCCTCTTGACTGTCTGATCCAGTCTTGGGTTGAGAGAGCTTAGCTTCCAGTTTGACTGTATAATTGCATCTCTCGATATATTAGTGTTTGGTGGTAGGAGGAGAGAGTTGTCTGTGTACATGAGGCAGTTGTTAGATTGCCTCAAAATGCCCAGATTTACCAGTTGGACTGGAGAGTACACCTGAAACTTCCCTTTGGACATGCCTGGATAGGTGCAGTAAACTGTTTTACTGAATGGCTGGTAAGGTCGAATAGAGAGCCTTGTCCTTCTGTAGTGCTAGGGTTTATAAGTGCTTGCTATGAGTTTTGAGCAAGTGCCAGGCTGAGAAATTAATGGCTTGATTGCTTAAGTTGAAAGTTTGTCTAGTTCCAAGGGAAAAATTGAAGAGGAGATTTTGTGGAGCTGGGAATAGTTATACCCTAGCTAACTGGCACTGCCTGGCGTGCAAAACCGGGCAAATGCGGTTTTTATAGCAGGGAAAAGAAAGAGATAGAAATTAGCCCAAAGTGGCCAATAAACTACTAATTTCTGACCTGAAACCACTCCTTCAGTGACAGATAGGCTGCTCAAAGCTCCCCTCTCTGATAGGTGAACAGAGAAACTTCCTTCTATCCAAGTAAGGTATGGGCAAACACAGAGATCTGTAACACAGCCCTGAATTCAGCACTAACCTGAAAACTGGACTATACTAGCCTAGAAAGTCGGGAAACAAGTATATATATATATATATATATATATATATTATTTTCAGAAAAAAAGCAGATACAATCAAAAAAACACTTTAAATGTGCATAAAAAGATGTTCATTGTTATATATCTCAGTTCAGAGTTGTAGTCAATGCCCCTAGTAATAAAGTAGGAAGAAACACAAATACAGTAAAAGCAGATGAATAAAATGCAATTTATATATATATATATATATATATATATATATATATATATATAAACAATAGAAAACGAACAATCTGATTTAAACAAGTTACCCAATTAACCAGAAAAATACTCAAAACTGAGCCCTGTTCCAACAGTCTTCAATCAGGCAAGTTCTAACTGCACACTCCCGCTACTAGGGTGCAGGGGAACCTTCTCCAAAAAAGATGGCTTGGATCAGTGCTCAAGTTATACAAACAAAGCTAGATTCAGCAATCCTGAATCTGGTCCTATGCTACAGCAACAAGGTGCACCAATTTCAGAAAGAAACGTTTCTATTAAGCAGGCACAATAAGCTTGTGACCAGAAATTCCCAGCTCAGAAGGGCAAAATCCAGCCTCTCCTCCCACAAGAGTGCAGACCACAAACCTTCTTAGTGTAGAATAACTGGCCTGAAGCCCAAGTGCTTAAATCAGAACTAATGCACTTTTAGAATAGCAGACACTGAGCTTTCAATCAGCAATTCCCAGCTTAGAAGGATGTAAGCTACCTGTCGTGTCTCAACAGTGCAGACCATAAACCTTCTTAATGTAAAACAACCAGTATGAAGCCCAAGTGCTTAAACCAAGAGACTTAGAATAACAGCTACAGTTTAATCAGGCTACTACCAAGCAGCAATAAGTGCAGCAGAATAAATAACATTGAGTACTTTTAAGAAAAGGCAAAAGCAAAATAAAAGAGGAGGAAACAGAAATACAGTAAAAGCAGATTATTTTTTTTTTTTTTGTTAGTAAAATGCAAGGAGAGATGAAGGAAGAACCTAAGTGGGTTGGCCTTCTCAAATCTTTTCTCTGTATTATGTAAAGTGAACACTAGACTCAGAATATGATCTCACTGTATTTGGTTAAGTGAGCAAATGAGATGGACTCAGGAGGAGTGTTCAAATAGAGTCTTATAGGAGGGGTGGGCAATTCCAGAGCCACTAACACCAAAACAAGAACAGGGAGGATGGTTGGGGACAGACAAGAAGAATAAGTACAGTTGTACAGATTATAGAGGTATTAAATCAAAATGCAGACAAAAAATGAGAATAAACACTTATCTTTTCTCAGTGTCACAGCTGACAGTAGGTCAAGCTCTCTGCAGCAGCCTGAGCAACAGGTATATCTGATTTAAAATACAGGACAGAAACCAAACAATACAGATGCAGGAATACTTTGGCCAGATTAAACTAGTTCAGACAACTTATTGCCACTAAGAAAACAGACAAGGCCTCCAGACAAAGGATTTCACTACAAATGAGGTCAACACTAAGAGAATATACAGCTATAACACACAAGAAGAAGAAGTACAGTTGTACAGATTACAGAGGTATTAAATCAAAATGCAGACAAAAAAATGAGAATAAACACTTATCTTTTCTCAATATCACAGCTGGCGGTAGGTCAAGCTGTCTGCAGCAGCCTGAGCAACAGGTGTATCTAGGTATAGGTACATTCTTCAGAAAGTTCCAGAATGCCAATCATACCCAGTGGGAAGCATTTTTGCAAAGCCTTTAAAGCTAATATGACTGCTCTCATTTCCAGGATATTGATGATTATTTTCACTAATAAATCTCAAATCATATTCACAACCTGCTCCTTAAATTCCTGTATTTTTAAAAGATAAGTAAGAATACACTAGTGTGTCAGTTTTACATAGTTATCTTTTATCTTTATAGGTTCATAGGTAGATACTAGGCTATCTGCCCGAGGGCATTTATAAGCCTAGCCAGAGTGTGTTGGCTTTCGCCTCCCCATTGATTATTTAACTGATCTCTGTCAAGCAGAACCAATGAAGGGATCCCAGGGGGGTGTATTTTCTGTTACCCATCCACTCGTCAAGGTTTCTCTTGAAGAGTGTTAGTGAGGGGCTCTGCCTGATGTAATCTGTTCCAAAGCATGGGGAGTCTCTGTGACAGGAATCTATCCCTCCAGCATGTTCTATTTATTGTTGTGGTGAGATTTAGCTCACTAGAGCGCGTGGCTCGCAATGACTTGGATTTCTTTAGGTGGAGCATGTCCATCAATTCTGAGTTGGACATGGCTCTGTAAGTCAGGCAGAGATCACCTCTGAGTAAGCAATATGCCACTGACTACAGCCAGAGTTATTTCAGTCGGGCTGCATAGGACATATGTTTGAGGCCAGTAATCCTCTTAGTGAGGTACTTTTGTGGTCTTTCCAGCTGTTGGAAGTGTCTTGTGAGGTACATCCCAAATGGGGCATTGTACTCTATGATGGGTCTAATGAGTGACGAGTAGAGGGGCAGTATAACCTCTTTATTTCGTGATGCGAACCCTTTAGTAATTAGATGGGCCACATAGAAGGATTTCCTAACTACTTTGGCAATATGATTGTCAAAGGAGAGATTACTATCTACCTGGGTCCCCAGATCTCTTATAACCTCTACTGTATTAAGGGGGCTGCCACCTATGTGGTAATTTGTGGGTGTTTTATTTTTCCCAAATGGGATAACTATGAATTTTTTGGCATTTAGCTTGAGGCCATGACTTTGACACCAGGTTTCCGTCTCAGTAAGGCCCTTTTGGAGGATGTCCGTGTCAGCCCAAAAGTCAGTTATGGCTCCCAGTTTGCAGTCATCGGCGAACTTAGTTAGCAATAGTCTAACTGTGTTTGCCTGTACTTCTGAGAAGTATATGCCAAACAGTAGGGGTCCCAGGACCAAGCCTTGTGGGACATCACTTTTGACTGGTTTAGAGTCGGAACTGGAGCCTGCTATTCTTACTGTGCGAGTTCTGTCTGTAAGCCAGTTGGCAACCCATCTCGGGACATAGGGGTTTATGTTCAGGCTGGTGAGTTTTTCTGTAATACCCGAGTGGGGAATGGTGTCGAAAGCCTTGGCGAGGTCAAGGTAGGCTGTGTGAACCACTTTTCCCTCGTCTATGGCCTTGGTGACTGTCTCGAAGAAGTCAACCAGGTTTAGTAGGCATGATCTGCCCTTAACAAAGCCAAACTGGGTTGGGTCAAGTCTTTGGAGGTTCCCAATGTCTTTGTTAATGAGTTCCATGATGATGCGCTCCATAGCCTTGCAGACCAGGCTAGTCAGGCTTATGGGGCATTAGTTACCAGGGTCAGTTGTAGCCCCTCCTTTGTGGAGAGGAATAACCGTTGCTGTGCACCATTCTATGGGCACGTAGCCTGTGGAGAGGCTGAGGTTGAACCGCGTGTTTAGGTTGGGGGTCAGTTCATTCTGTAGTTCGTGCAAGACACAGCCTAGGACACCATCTGGTCCCGTTGACGCTGTGTTTTTGGCTTTTTAAAGGGCTGTTTTCACCTGTGCATCTGTGATTTCTGGGGCACTACACTTTTCCGGTATTGTTGTGGGCCCTTTTGGAGGTGAGAGGGGGGTGAAGTTTGCACTGAATCTATCTGCCAGGATGTTGGCAATATCAGTAGGTTCAGTATATTTTGTGCTATTTTGCACTAGTTCAGTGCATATCTGTGAGTTGCCACTTAGATTCTTAACATAGCTAAAGAAGGCTTTGTGGTTATCTTTTGAATCCTTGGCTGTTTTACTTTCGAAGTTAGCCTTGGATGACTTCATGAGGGACTTTAGTTTCTTACTGATACTGATCAGCGATGTCTTTCCTTCTTGGGATTTGCTTTTTTTCTGAACTAGTTTCCTCCTCCTATTCTATAGCCTGTTTATTGCAGGGGTCCACCAAACTGGTTTCCTTCTCTTAGAGGAGTGAGTCTTGGTTTTGCTAGGGATGGCACGATCCATGCATCCTTGTAGGTGCTCATAGAGTGCATTTGTAAAGATTTCTGTATCTTGGGCAGCATTATCCTTTAGTGTGGGGGCTGTGAAACTTACCACTTCTGTCTTAAGTAAGGTGAAATTTGCTTTAGAGAAGTTTTTTACTGTGGTTTCCTTAGTTGGGGTGTGGACATCCAGAGTGATTAGTTTATGGTCTGATCCAACCAGTGACGGGTTGACCTCCGGTGTGGAACACCTGTCACCCATGTTGGTGATGACCAGGTCCAATATGTTTTCACCTCTGGTAGGGGAGTTTACCAGCTGATCCAGGGCATTTGAGTTGATGAATTCCAGGAAGCGCTGGGCCTGGGAATTTGTACTCAAGTAGTTTTCCCAGCGAATGGTAGGGTAATTGAAATCGCCCAATATCAGGGTGTTCGGTAGGACCTTCATGTTTTCTAGTGTTTCCAGAAAGGTGGAGTGGTGGTCCTGGGTCATGGAGGGTGATCTGTAGCAGGCCATAATTTGCATTGCAGATTTGCCCAATGTTAGTTGCACATGGATGATCTCAGAGGTGGTATGCTGCGCCACTAACCTGGAGGTGTAGGTATCCTTGATGAATATGGATACACCTCCTCCTTTTGTGTTTTGGTCTGTGTTCTTTGGCCGAAACGTGTGGTATGAGTTGTAGCCCAGTAGTGCTGGGGTGCTCTGGAGCCTTGAACCAGATTTCAGTTACTACACAGATGTCGACGTTCTCCATACTGAGAAGTGCTTTGAGCGCATGCATTTTGAGATTTAAACTCCTGGCGTTTAGTAGCATAACCCTCAGTTTTTTGTTAATTGTGCTGTTTCGGAGGTGGGTTTGACTTTTGAGCCTTGCCTAAAAAAGGCACTATGGGGGCAGCAAGAACCTTGGCCAGTATTCGAAAGCCTAGGGGTGACAGGTGCAAGCCATCTCTTGCGAAGCAACGCAGCTTGTCGAGCATGTTGTCCCAGGCTGTCAGACACTGGATCCCCTTGAATGACACCAGAAATTGTTGAAATTGATCATTTTTTCTTTATACTGAGGTATCATTCTTGGTGAGGGCAGGATGCTACTCAGGGTCAGGGTCATGCCGGCCTGGGCTGCATGAGCAGAGAGCTCTTCCATGTCTCTTTTCATGTAGTCCAGGGAGGTATGTCTCAGGTCATTCACATGAACAATGACAGAGTCATATTTGTACTTGTTCTGGAGTGATCTGAGTGCTTGTGTTATGTGGCGGATTCTGGCTCCCGACAGGCAGCTAACAGTAACCTTCTGCTTGTCCAGCCTAGTGAGTGGGACGTCAGTGTGCCTGACTATAGAGTCACCTATTACTAGTGTGTTAGGTGTGTTATTTCGCCTTAAGGGCTGTGATTTTGCAGCACACTGATTTTGTGTTTTATGTGTTGTCTGGTTTGTGACAGGAAGTGTAGGTTGTTCGGGTGTCTGCTTTGGAGGTCTCTGATGCTTTTGCAGGTTTTTATTTAGAGCCTCCGAGTATGATTTTGTGTATTTGTGTATTTTTTGCCAGTGCTGTTTTAATAGGTCTGTGTGTGGCTGGAGGTATGGTGCAAGTGTTAACCTTCTCCTCTTGACTGTCTTTTCCAGTCTTGGGTGGAGACAGCTTAGTTTCCAGTTTGGCTGTATAATTGCATCTCTCGCATATGTTAGTGTTTTGTGGTAGGAGGAGAGGGTTGTCTGTATACATGAGGCAGTTGTAACTTTATATTAGTTTTTACTGTTGTATGATCTGTATAACTGGATGGGTCACAAAGTTTTCAGTTAAGTACAAGACTATAATTTTTTTAGAGTTTGTCTTTGAGACCTGTGGAAACTGTGGCTAGCTACACTATTTAATGGTCTTATAACTGTTGTTTGCTTGTACGTTATTATTTAGTGACACTGAACTGCTTATGCACTTTATTTCATTAAGAGTATTTTAGGTCTGATCTTTCAACAACCTGTGCATCATTCTTTCTACACTGCCCAATGACTTCATTACCTGCACCCAGTCATCCTATTCATTCTCTAGGGACTGCAAAATACAGGCTGTTTTTTCCTACCTGAAGTTTGACCAGTCATTCCCACGTAGGTGAGATTCTGGTGGTAAGATATGGATCAAATTGCTGGTCCTTCAGAGTTACCTACCATTGGCTGCCTGCAGAAGTGATATAGCTGCCTGGTCAGATGATGTCACAGACACACACACGCCTACTTTTTATACCTGTCAAATCTACCTTATTATGAGGAACATTCAGCATTTTGAGTCTTAAAATGTCCATTGTTCCGCAATAGAAGGGTCTGCCACATATTCAGTGTTAAGAATTTTTTAATTGATATCCATGATAAATAATACAAATTGTATTAACTCATCAAAACTACTTTTTCAAAATATAACGTAACACATTGTAACCATCGTTGAGCTTCCATGTTGGTTGTTAGTAAGCTGTTAGCAAGTGTTCCACATTTTGCCCATTTGTTCCACATTATGAGAGGTAGTGTTCCACATTCTGGAAATGGAATGAGAACTATGCCCCTTTTCTACAGCTCAGAGGAAAGTCCCTGGTTGAAACAGCATGAACCAGTGAGGCCACTACAGTAGATAATATACCCAGCCACCACTTGGTGTCACAAGTGCCACAGACCTAGCGGACACCTAAACCCTGATGATGAGCAAGCTAGTGTCAGCTGTTGAAGTTTAACCTCTCCCCCAGGGTCTCTCAGACACTTGTGCCCCTGATCAAGCACTGGTCATCTGAGCTGTAGTTATGGCTTCATCTGTCTTAGCTGTAGTGTCAGTCTCAGTCTTCCTTTTATGCTGAAACTAAAAGTAACTGGGAGGCCATTTTCTTTGATTAACCACTCACTCTCGAAGTAGACTTTTGGCGTTTGCATTAGTGTGTAAAATGGTTTACTATCATAAGGTTGATGATCAAAACAGAATCCTACGTAAAATATTGAAGCAGACAGACGAAACGGAATGTCGCGAAGGTCATAATTTCGCAAACACATTTCCTTAAGCAAATTCGATCATTCTCGACATCCATAGACTGCAATGGAACCATGTGACAAAACTATTTAGCAGGGGGGGCAATCCCCCTGCACCCCTCAAGTGGGGGGCTGTCCCCCCCCACCCTACACATTAAATATTCCAACTCTGAGATCAAACTACAGTGGGGAAAAGGCAAATTTCCTGATCCGCACTGTACCACAATCTCTTATCATAAGGCCGACCACATATGTGCGAATGCACAATGCATTTGCTAAACCAACACTTGAACAAATGAAGGTTCGACAACACGGGTTCAGCAAAATTTTGAAATCCTGTGGTCGTCGAACCTTCAAAATTAAGAAAATTATGGCTTCTGAGTCTCATTCCCAAACTGAACTTGATAGCCCCTCATTTGAACATCTGCTAGTTGTTCTGACTATTTTAATCACTGTCAACATTATCTTTTTTTGCTTGACGAGAGAAGTGATATGAATGAAATGCTGCATCAGAAAAATATTAATAATGGTGTTTCTCAGCAAAATAAGCCTGACTTCTTTGAAAGTCATTGTTTCATTCACCAATACCCACTTTATTCTTTTTAGGATCATAAGTAGTGAGAACATATTCCTGTACTCAATAAATGTAAGCCTGAAAACATATCCTAGATGGATTGCCAAAACTGACTATCAGAAATTTGTAAAAGGAATTATGAGATTAGACATCCTGTTTGCTTTACTGCTTAAAAATAGGTTCTGGTTCACCTGCCCCTACCCACAACACATCTGATGAAAGGGAAGGGAATGTTTCAGATTGGGTTATTTGACCAAAATATGAAAAATGATCTGTTGCATCCTTCAGATAATCTAAATTTTAAAACATTTGTTGGGCTAATGTTAGAAAAATTTGAATGTCAAGCAAAAGGGCTTTCAAAGGAGTGGAAGTGTTTTATAAAGTTTGTCAATTATGACATTACAAACTGTAACGCTGACAGTAATATACATGAGGTGCTGTGCCTTAAGAGTGAAGGGCAAATGAATACTGCTCTCCTGGACTCTGACTAGTGCCTGCCACACTCAAGTAACTATCACACTGTACCATTGGACAGAAGAGCTATACCTACTGCCTTCCCATGATTTCAGACGTGAAAAATAGGAATAGCTAGCCAATTTTTATCACTGACATTAACCAAAAATAACCGTAATCCATCTACTGTTGACTTTTGTATCCATTTACTAGTATAAAATATATATAATTGATAGACTTCAGCTCAGCACTGGGCAGGAAGATGTCTCTGTTGTCATGTGTAATCCACGTGAACATTTTCTTCATTACTCCCAGACTTATTAAACGCCCATCGAATGTCTCCAAGGGAGAAGCACAGAGTAATTATTATAACTGATGAACTGACTTTTAGAGAATCACTTATCTTGAAGAAACTCCCAAAGAGTGCTGTGCAGTGAAGCATTGGTTTGAAATATTCATTCAGCACAGTCCTTTTTCTGCTTTAAATAAAGACGTCTTGACTCCTTACTTCCTGTTGGGTCAATTTTTAAATCCAGTAATTTCTCTCCAAAGTTGCTTAGATAATTGGAAAGCTGTTTCTCCATGTTATGTAACATAGTATCTAATGTTGGGGGGAATTCAATAAAGCCTACACAGACTTATTTGCCATGTAGGCATAGTAGAAAGGTGCTTACATGGAAGTAAGCAGATGTGCGATGCAGTAAACAGAGCTGAGAAGCGTGCATAAACAGGTGAAATGCATGCAAATGAGGCAGGTGGGAACGATCCAGCAAGCAGATAGGCAGTCGTGCAGACCACTTGTTGGTGTCTGTAATGTACACGAAAAAATTCAGTGTACAGGATGTAGAAATTACACCCAGGGGCTGTAAAAATGTACTTACAGTGTCAGAAATAGCATAGAGGACACAGATGTGTGCAAAACCTAGCCACCATGTGTTCCAAAACTGGATGGAAAATAATGTAGAATAATTTTATTTTTTTTAATACCCTGGGTATGTGTGTGTGGCGCGCACTTCAATGTGCAAACATGCCGTTATGGAAAAAATGTAAAAAGATTGTAAAAACCAGAACTTGTGAGTATGTAATAGTAATGCATTAATGGACACTATGTGGAGTATGTACAATGTTAGACTGCTGTGGTTGGTAATGAGACAGGGCCTGAAACCGTGTAGTTTCCAGGTACTTTGCACAGATCTGTATGCAAATGAGCTGGGGTTACTGTATAGCACAAATGGGTATCTGTGTCTGCAGATCCCATCCATGTAGGCACAGAACCATGTTGGTGTCCACAGAAGAGGTAGCTAACATCAAAATGGGGTGTGTCCGCAAACTTTAAGCTCATTGGAGCTCAGCAGCGCCTGTTTGCCCAGCGTGCCACTGAGATGAGCAGGAGGGTGTGTACACTGATTGCTAAGCTGTCATTACTTCTGAGGCATGTGTTTTATTGTGTTTGCATTAGAGCATAACCTTCCATGGGGGGGTGTCTACTAACTGCTAAGCTTTGTTTATCTTTGTGGCTCAAGTTTGTGCGGTTTGCTGCAGTGCTCTGCAAGGAAGGCTGTCAAAAAAAAATTGGCTGAGAAAGCCAATGGTATATTAATTACTGATAAGCCCTGTTTCAGTTAAACTAGGGCCATTAAACCCTTAATGATGTACTTGACAGGTGGAATGCATAAGAAGCCAACTACACAGGCTACACCTACAGTAGAGCACTATAAAGGTTGCATACACCCTACATTCTGTTTTTTTCCCCATTCTTTGCACCATTGGAGTACAGACTTGGCAGTTTTAACTGAGAGAATGCTGGGGGCTGCTGCAGGTCTGCTACATATTTATGTGCTAGATGCTGAGATCAATGGAGCTGATGCTGAAGCTGACCATCAGCCTAGACTGAGAAGGAGAAGAGTGTTTAGGCCCAGGGTAACCTACCAGGAGCTACATGAGTTGGAGATTGTAGAGTGCTACAGGGTGGATAAGGACATGCTACAAGAACTCACTGCCAACCTCAACTCAGACCCAGAGCCAGCAGAGGGGAACCATCCCAGTGGAAACAAAGATATGTGTAGCCCTTGGGATACTAGCTACAGGTACTTTCCAAAGACCAACTGGGGACATGATGGGGGTCTCACAGGCATCTGTTTCCAGGGTACTCCAGTTCCTGGATGCCATGCTACCACATGCCAGTGAGCCCATTTATTTTCCCCATACCCCTAAGGAGAGGGCCAGCAGTATGTGACTCTACTACCATATGGCACATTACCCTGAGGTATTGGGTTCCATAGATTGAACTCATGTACACATCAAGGCACCACCAGGTGAAGAGGGTAGAATCTAGCGTACCATGCCATCAACTGCCAGGTTGTGTACAATGCCTAGGGCATTATCATGAATGTGTGTGCTGGCAGCTATCACAACTCCCATATCTGGCACATATCACAGCTGTACCAGATATTTGCAAGGGGGGACATCCCACGCGGTCATTTACTTGGGCATGCTGGCTACACAGTGGAACCATGGATGATGACACCCATCAGAAATGCACACACACCTACCGAAGAATGCCAGAATGAGGCACATGCACAAACTAGGAACATCATAGTGGGTGTTTTAGGGCTGTTGAAGTCATGGCTCCAGTGCCTCGCTATATCTGGTGGAGCCCTGCAGTACTCTCCAGCCACATGTGCAGAGATGTTCACAGTATATGCCATGCTACACAATATGATCATGTGGAAACACCTACAGCAGGATCGGCAAAGAGAAGGGATGCACAGACCCAAGTGCCTAGGTCACCACAGCTGCACTCACAGGGTGACTTGGAGGAGGAACCCCATGAGGCTGTCACTATAGGCAGACATAGGAGTGCCCAATATTCCCTGGCCTTGGCCAAGGGACAGCACATGCACTGACAAGCTAGGGCCCTAGGGACTGACACCTTACCCTGACTCGTATACATGTCAGTAAAAATGATGCCAGCCAGACCGCTCAACCGGTATCTCACCAGATTGGCTGTGGACTGCATGCATCAGACAGTTATCCCCGAAGTACAGGTCTGTCAACTGCTGTATTTGCAAGGTAAGCCACTCTCCTGTACACCACTTGTAAAGGGTACTACAATATGGTAGCATATGTATGGACCTGCAGCATGTATGCAAGGGAATATTGTGGGCTATATATAGTGTGCTACTGGGCTACTTGCAGAGATCTATAGTGGGCTACTGGGCTTACTTGTACAGATCTAACAACCACTTGGGACAACAGGTACTCTGTTCAGTAGTATGTGCCCCATAATATCCACTAGGCCGCATGGCTGGAAACACCACAACATTATTCCAGGGAGATGCCAAACAATGGAGATCACAGGACAGTCACACAACTGTCTATGCCAGCAGAGCATAGGCTGGTCATCTCCCACCACAAGCACATCAGTGTCCCCATACAACTGTAACAGTAAGTCTGCAATGACATAACAGCAGACCAGACAATTCCTACATGCTGCTGTTAGTGTGAGGAATGAAACCTCTATGTCTGGTGGCTGATATGTCTCACTGGGCCAGGGACAGCAGCATGGGTGATGGTGGTGATGGTTCAAATCTGGCAGTATCCATCATATTTTGCATGTCAGGTACTCATATGGTGGTATTCCCATAGACTATCATAACTCCACAGTCTGTTACTGCAAGATAGCTGGACAAAGCCAGAGTGAATGGGGGCACAAAGGGCCATACCTACAGACAAACATTATACATGCTCTGAGTAACCTAGCAAGTGGCTAGTATAAGAGCAGGCTGCAACAAGTCAGATTAGCTGCAGGAAGTAAAGGTCATCACTTAACTGTGTCAGTAGTTACAAGAAGTCAGTGACCACTGTTTACAGTATAGTACCGGGAAAACCACAAATGTATGAGGAACACAGCAGACATATGGGGTGAAATGCTGGACATTCTGCAAGAATAGGTACAGGGAGAGGTATGCAGACTGTCACCCTCTGTGTGGTGTTACATCATGTACCCAGTAACATCATGCCTCTCAACCTCTTAGAGCAGGCAATCTGGCCAAAGCCATAAATAAAAAGTGGGACCAAGGCCCACAAATAGGGACCGGTTTTAAATAGTTACTCCTACAAATGTAGATAGAATAACAGGTCTTGCATTAGCATGAATCTCCTGATGTGCATGGAGTCTGAAACTCAAATGTCTGTCATTATTTGACTTCAATCTTCACTGATTTGCCACTAATCTGCCAGAAAACCACAATGTTATGTGGAACAGACTACAAATTGAGGCAAAGTTCTGGACAATCTGTGAAGCTGTATACAGTTGTGAGGTATGAGTCACATATTAAGGTCAGCAAACAGCCGGGGAATGCCTTGGACAGTATCAGGGAACTGCAGTGCTGTGGTAACAGGTGCAGCAGCCAATGGCCTGCAGCACACACAATCCTGGACTGGAGTACAGGTAGCTCTGGCCTGGAGTCACCTTGTACGTACTGACAGTCACACTAGGCATGCTTCTACACTTAGCTAACTTGAGCCCAAGTGTGTTTCCTGTACTGCCCAAAGACCTGCTGTGTGGAAATATGTCTGTACATACATACAGCTACATATACATATTTGTCTCTCCCTATCCCCCTTACACTTGATTAGTCTCTCTATTAGTATGTGGCACATATATGATAACAAGAGGTATATATAGCTATAGAAAGTACAGTGATACATAGACTCCCCACATATATCTATATAACACATGTACATAATGTAAGCACAGAACAACATTTAAGGAGACATCCCTGTTATACACATTTATATACATATGGGTGGGATGTACGAATGTCCCCACATACCCCAGAATGATTGGGGTAATCTGCACTTACACATCACAACAGTTGCCTGATGGAACCAGATCAAGGCCTCAACCATACATAATCCATTCATCCACAGACCCCTGTGCCTGCGGACTGTCAACCTGTAGACAGACACAGGTATGCAGGTGGTGTAATGTACAATGGGTGCAGTGCATGCCTTGGACAGGCCATACTGTCCCTGGCCACATGTCCAGCTATCAAACTGCAAACAGCCATATATGGCCAGACAGGTAAGTGTACACACACAGCAGGGATATTACCAGGTATCCCACCCCTAGGATACTAGATACAATAACAGTACCAAACGGTATCACTCTGCAGACCACACATGCTGTCTAACACAAGGCCACTTTGTGTATGTACTCCACAAGTACTGTGTCTGCATCAACATATACAACAGGCATAACCTGTGGCACGTGCGATAAGTACTGTGAGCTGTAGTGTGTAATACTAGATAGGTAGAAGTTCTAATCTCACATCATCCAAGTATGTGTGTATGTATGTACCAATATATCCCCTCACAGCAGTATGGACATGCCCAAATGGGCTATCTCTGTGCAGTGGT
Source organism: Protopterus annectens (assembly GCF_019279795.1). Classification (NCBI taxonomy): domain Eukaryota; kingdom Metazoa; phylum Chordata; order Ceratodontiformes; family Protopteridae; genus Protopterus; species Protopterus annectens. The sequence goes on from NC_056750.1 coordinate 126,387,883, forward strand.
ATGCATTTCATGGCCCTGTGACTGGCTGCTGGCCTCAAAAGTCCCTCCTTCACGAGGTCTGCTGATGTCATCCACCTTAAGAGCACTGGCTAACAATCTAATAACAGATAAATTCTGTGGTGCATGCGATAAGTACTCTAAGCTGTAGTGTGTAACAGTAGATAGGTAGGGGTTCTAGTCTCACATCATCCAACTTCTGTATCTGTCTGTGTACATATATCCCCCTGCGGCAGTACAGACATGCCCATCTGGCTTATCTCCCTGTAATGGTTATGGATTTTAAGGCCATGTGACTAGTTGCTGGCCTCCACATTGGCCTCCTTTACAAGGCCTGCTGATGTCATCCACCCTAAGAGCACTGGCTGACACTCTGATATTAGTACTGCAAGCTATAGTGTGTATAACTAGATAGGTAGGGATTCTATTCTCACAGCATTCAACATGTGTGTGTGTGTGTGTGTGTGTGTGTGTGTGTGTGTATAAATATATCCCCTTACAGCACTAGAGACATGGCCAACATGGCCTATGTCTGTGCATTGTGTATGCATTTTATGGCCCTATGACTAGTCGCTTGCCCTAAATGGCCCTCATCTACATAAGCATAATTGATGTCCGCCACCATCTAGATTTGTATGTGCAGCATACCCAGGTGACACATATCAAGGATAGCAGACTTTGTCACAGGGTATGACAGCGTGATGACGCCGACTGTCCCCTTTGTCCCTGACACACTGTTTTACACACATGCAGCTAGGGAGCCATGGATGTATACTGGCATACCTTGCTGATGCCATATTTCTGCTGTGATGCCTTGCCATGCTTTTCCACTGTATTGCCACCATGTATCCGTAACCGTTCAGACTCCTGGGACACAAACATACACAGGTCTATGGCACACCTGTCATTCGGTAACACTACTGCCAGTGTACCATAAGGCAACAAAGATACACAAAGTTTGATGTGTAGTCAAGACACATGCCAACATACAGTACCTGTCGTGGCCCCCAACTGCCATGGCATAACAGTACTGCACTACACAAATACATATAAAGTAATGTAGTCACCCTGTGCATCAGACACATTTGGAGGTCCCTGCATCATTGGCATGGATAACAGGGATGTGGCCAGGTATCATCACATGCATGGTGTGTGGTGTGGGGGTTCTAGAAGTGTAGACTGTGCCAAACAGTTGACAGCTGAATTTGAGTTTGAGGTGAGCTGGGTTTGGCTGAGTTAGGGCCTTTGTCCCCCCATTAAGTATGGCTTTGTCATGATTTCTTACTGTAGGAGGTTGAGAGGTATGTTAGACTTAGCTCTCAACCAGATAGGGATGAATGTCCATGAAACAGGGACTTAGCCAGAGTGCATCAGGGACATTTGTACAATGTTAGAAATATTTGTGTGTGACATTGACAGACTGAGAGGAGGTTAATTACAGTACATCGTTTGATGTTACAGGCGTATACACCCTTAGTTAGTGTCACTATGTCTTATGTGTAATCCACTATCTTTACTGCAACAGCCAGCTGTTGTAGGAGGGATTGACAGGGACAGAGCAGAGATGTGATTCAAAGCAGGGACAGCTGAGAGGCATGCCTGTAGGTGCTGGACAGTAGAGTATCACTGACATGTCAATGTCATAGCTCTAATACAAGCCTACTGTTGTAATCCCTATTCCCCATACCTCCATCCTCCCATCTGCATCCTGTTTTATAGGGAAATCTAGTACATACTTGGTAGAGTGATGTATTCCTTTCTTTGAAGCGTTCCTGTGCAAATTCTTTGCACATACACTGTCTGTGTAAGTAAAGCCACATACAGACTTGTTCCCCATAAGCATTTGCTTGCCTTTTGTAGGTAATGCTCATTAACAGGTAGTTGTCTTTGCATCAGTCTGTGGCTCAGAATTGCTAATTGCATCTAGAACAGCTGAATTACACTTTCATTAGCTAATGACTTGGCACCACGGTGCAATATATGAGGCCTTTGTGTAGGCCTTGGCCCCTTTCTTTATTTCTGAGATAGACATTACTGAGGTGTTAAGACTACAGCATCACAGAAGGTAAGTACAGATACAGAGCACTGTAGAGATGTATGAAGTATGTCCACAGGCTTTCCTCATATGTTTGGTCAGTGTTAGATGACAGTGTAGTCATCTGGCAGTTCACTGGCCAACATTGTGGGTTGAGGTCAGTAAGGGAAGAGAGACATGTGAGTGTCACACTTCATACCCATCAGAATATGCATGTTAATGCTGTAGCTGCTATTCTATCAACTTACTGTCTTTGTAGGAGCTAATTGTGATACATGTCCCTTTCTCTGGGCATTTGCCCCCCCTCATGTATGCTTGTGTCCGGATCCCTTGTTACAGGGGGTTGGGAGATATGGTCAGTCTGTGGCAACTACCTTAACATACAGCATATGACACATGGGGGTGTGTGTGTGTGTGTGGGTGTGTGTGTGTGTGTGTGTGTGTGTGTGTGTGTGTGTGTGTGAATACTTTGGAGGCCAGCAAGTTGCACATGTAACTGTGGCAGCAGTGGCAGCCCTGTTGTTACAGCAGAGCCAGGATAAGGGTACCCTTTACAGTCCAGTCAAGGCATGTGCTTAAGGTACATCTGTTATGCAACAGTGCCAATAGCAGAGAAGTAGGCGGCATATAGGTAGGCTATACAAATGTGTGCAGTGTGTCCCTACCCTGCAGTTCCTTGACTTGCAAAACTGAGTAGCAGATAATTCAGTAGCAGTAACCTATGGGAATTAAAATTGCATAACTCAGTCACTACTTGCTGTTTTCACAACAATGTAATTGAAGTGCAGCACACTGGATTCGAACACAGGACTGTGTGTGGCAAAATGTACTGCATGCAAGGTATTTAACAGATTGAGCTACTGAGTCGGTGCTGCAGCAGGTGTATTTGCCAGATATATGTGTAGCCATACAGGCTGTGACACACGTTGTCTGCATCCATCAATATGTGCATGGCTTTCAAAGGCAGTTGTGCTGCAGCGGGTCCCAGTTGAACATATGTACTGTGCCATTAATGCCTTAGCGGGTGTGTTAAAAAATGTTGCAGATAAAAGGGAGCATTTACCTGTTATCCCAGGCCTCACATACTGCCATTATTATTTATGTGGCTGTCTACTGGTGTATTTTTGCATCAGAGTCCCAGTTACACTCCCATTTGTCCCATTAGGTTTAATTTCAGTCTGTCAGTGGCAATCAGTATGTTTTGCTGGAAACACATATTTTAATTGAGATCTGTGTGGCATAGTGGGTTAGTGCAGTAAGCTGTAGTTGACAGGGGCCTGGGTTCAAAACATGGCAGAGGTGATTATTTTGTACATGTGCCTAACACTGTGAGAAACACATAAGTTCATTAAGGCACATTAAAGCTCATTTAAGCAGATTTGCGCAGTGTGGTACATTGTGCTGCATAGCGATGCTTTGCTTACTCCTCGCAAACCCGCACTAAAAAATTTAAATGAAAAGAAAAAGGGGGTAATAGGACAGTGGTTAAATGGAGGCAAGCAGGGGGAAAACCATAGTGAAAGGTAGGTAGAAATGTGCAGGAAGGATGTAGGAAAAATCCATAGCTTTCCATTTCTTGTACAGCAACAGCTGTGGAGTTTGACAGATTTTGTGGATGAATTAGGACTCTCAAACCCCAGAGAGAGGGGTAAGGACAACATAAATGTGTTGTCAAGCCAATTAGATCAAGGTAGTTGTGTTCAGTGGACACGTGCGAAATAGAGAGCTATGTATGGGCAATATTTTTTTGTGGGACAGGTGCCCATTTTTTTTTTTTTTTTTTTTTTTTTTTTTTGATAAGGAGAGAATGGAATGTTGGGGAAGGGATATAGGTACATGTAGGGAAGTAAGTTGGATAGGAGATGATGCATTTGCAGACGGACAAAGACAGCAGACGGGGTTGTGTGTGACACATGAGGGGGTAAACACCTTGAATGGATAGGGTGTTGTGGAATCCAAGATGCATGTGCCTCCAGATGGCAGCAGCATGACTGACTTCCCCACACATGGCTAGTCGACACTGCTCCTTCATTGTCCTGAAGGTGGCTTTGCTAGACTGGGCTCCAGTGTCAGTCTGCCCCACCAGATTGTCCAGTGTGCCCTCAATCCAGCACAGGTGATGTTCATAGCTCCGATGAACGATCCTGCACACCATGGCCAGTAGTTGATCTTTGGTGACTACAGTCCCTCTGCCACAGCTCCCAGGGGGGGGCCGGGCCCCATTCCCTGAGGCAGTTTCACCAAAGGTGGTGCAGGGGCAGTGGAGGGGGAAACACCAGCCTAGGTCCTAGACATGCCAGACCCTACGTTACGGCCATCTGAGGTGGGGTAGGCAGATCTGCAGGAACTGGCCTACTGTGTCGTGCTGTGGTGATGGAGGTATAGCAATACATATAGGTTAGTTATGAATAAATGATTGTTAGTAATAACAGCATGCCAGAACACTGGAAATAACCAAATTGCATTTCAATGCATATTATGCGAAACGCAATAATAAATAGCAGAACAGTCAGTATATTAATAACATGCCAGTAACAGTTACGGCATAAGGCCAACAGAATAGGTAATTCAATCAGATATGTTAATATGCAACCATTTTAATACATAACAGTAATAAAACACATGGCCCAAAATAAAGTTTAATGTAACAATATATGTTAATAGTAAACCATAACTAATGAATAACAGTAATAAATATTTGAAGATAAGGGGTGAGGAATGAGAGAAATACAGTCCATTAATACCATTATAGGCTATATAGTTGACAACATTACTGCTATCTACTCTATGGATCTGTCCTTTCTTTATGTGTAAAAGTGCCCTATAGCTGCTGTAGCACATACACACCTCTCAAGCTATCCGCATGGGACAGTATGGGCCAAGCATTGACAACTGCAGGTGCACAACTACAAAGAACACTTGTACATCAGGTGTACCTATATAATTACCAAGGTGTACTGTGGGCTGATGTAGTGATAATTTGATATTTACATAATTATATTGATAAGTCTGTGACAGATGGATTATGCACTAGTAATTACATTACATGACAACTTGACACTTGGGAGATATGTTTGTGTACAGTACGGAGAGTAAGCAACTATCATGCCCTGCTTGGTAGGCATGGGGATAGAAACCAATAGCAGTGACTGCAGAGGACATCTGCATCAAATGTATTAATTGATTGCAGCAACCTTTAACAGACACTCCAGTCATACAGCCATATCAAAGATTACACATTTTATTTTTTTTTAATTTATTTTATTATTATTATACTTATTTCCTTTATTTTATGCTGTATTTTCACATTAATGGTAATGATTGTAACAGTTTGTGACATCTAAACACACAGTTATTTACTCATAATATGGGCTACTTCACCCATTTACCTGTAGTTCCTCTGAGAGAAAATCTGCAAACATTAGGATTCAATCTGGTGCAGGCAACTTTCATAGCTCTGATGAACGATCCTGAACCATGGCCAATAGTTCATTTTGGGTGACTACTGCCCCTCTGCCACAGCTCCCTGGGGGGGGCATCTCCTGAGACGGTTCCACATGAAGGTGGTGCAGTGGCAGCACCATCAGCCCACAGTACACCTTGGTAGTTATATAGGTACACCTGATTTGCAAGTGTTTTGTGTAGTTGTGTACCTGGAGTTGTTACTTCTTGGCCCATTCATCAGACCTGTCATGGACTACATTGCCCCATTTGGTATGTATCTAACCAGCCATATCCAACAATTGCATCCACAGAGGTTCCTCACTAAAAGAATACAGAGTGTAAGTAATATGTTCTATGCAGATCACCTCAAGGCCCTACCCTTGTATTCTGTCTCCTACAAGCTTTTGAGGGGAGATCTATGCCTGACATACAGGGCATTGTCACACCCCACTCTGATGGACCTTCTGCATATCCACAAAACAAACAGCACTAGAATTACCCATTCTAAAGATTTAAACCTTGCCTGTGATATAAATAGGGCCTGCTGGAGAGAGAGGTATGTATCCCAGAGGACTACTCCATCCATGTGAAGCAGAGTTCCTCCCTAACCCAATTCAAGTGCAACTTGGACATTTGGATGGGAAACAAGAAATTCATCCCTGGTTTGGCACCTATGTCTGTATGGACACAGGTAACCTGTAAATGGTTCATTTTCCAGGCCCATACTTATCAAGGGTATCAGAACTTGTCAGAGATTTGGGATGCATGGCTAGGCTTAAAAAGGCCCTTGTGGTCAGCCTAGTAAACACATATGAACCTGTTATGTGACTAACACTGTAATATTTAGTGCTACATAGTACTGGATTCAAACCCTGGTCTGTGTGTGGCAAAGTGTACTTCATACAGAGCATTTAGCAAACTGAGCTACTGAGTCACTGCTGATTACTGACTGATTGATATTTGCCTAGAGCTCACCTGGAACCAAAGTATGACCTGGTGATAATTGAGCACACATGCATGAAATTCAAGCATGACAGAAATACTAGTTAACCTATACATTACAACATAGAATGCAGATGTACATAATATATTGTTAGTGTGTTGAAATATCTGTAAAGTCAACAGATATCTGATTACAAGTTGTTGTTTGCAGTCTACAACTATTACACTGTTATACCTGACTGCAGCACTGTACCTCACAGCCTGAATGCATGTAGCTGACATGTAGTGGTGAAAACAAGACAATCCTGATGTACCCAATTTACCTTGGTGTTATTGCTATTGGTTCATGTGTTGTTGCAAAACAGTTGTCATAATTAATTTCTTACAAAACAGCGCTGAATTTGCACTTATTTCTCAACAGACTTTATTAGATATACCTTCATGCAGTTACTGGTATAGTTTTGAGTTTTTATTGCACAACAGTTGTCATTATGCAGGTGTTGCAATACCGCAGTAATTCCACAGTTATTGCACTACAAACTTTATTGCATATACTTTATTACAGTTAATGCTTTAGTCTTCCCTGCTTATGGCACTACAATTGGCGGTATGCAGTTGTTGCAGTATAGCTGTAAGTCTACACTCACTGCAATACAATCTTTACTGTCTATACCTAATTGCAGTTAATGCTTTACTCTTTCTTGCTTATTTGACTATAGATAGCAAAATGCATTTGTACTCACCACACGCATGGCGCAACATGTCAAGCGCCCGGCATGCACCTCGAGATTGAGAGCCCTCTCCTCTGCAGCTGTTGGGGGAGAACAACACCATTATGCATACCAGTTTAAAAGACATTCAGATTAGATATTAGTTGTAGAGAGGTAAAAGTGCTTACAGACATGTGGGACATCCCCTGCCCGAAATTCTTGGACCCAGGTGTCCAAGAGATCCCCCTTATGTCTCTTCAGGTCATCGTAGTGGTGACAACACTGCTCACCTGTGCGGGGGATACAAGTTGCACTGGTGAGGTCCCTTGCCAGGAGGTCCCTGGCCACCGCCTTGCACACTGAGCCCTGAAAACCTCCCTGCATAAGTCGGCCTTCATGGCTTTTTACAAGGAGTCCAACCATGACCCTGGAATCCAGAATGCCCCAACAGTGCACCTGAAAGTGTGAACCCTCACCAATTCCTGCCATAGTATTCTTCAGAGACAGAACTCCAACAGATTATGCTGTATTCCCACCTATTTGCCTTAATATAGTCTGTTTTCCCACCCTTACATGTCATTGGGCACCATTTAAAAATATGACGTGTTGCTTAGCAGGGCACAAACCAGCTCAGCTCAGCCAAGCATTGCTTATCAGTGCGTAGCAGTGCTTTGTGGTGCACAAACCAGCCAAGCGGTGCCAAGCAGTGCATAAACATTTTCAGCCATTATTTTCTTTATGCAGTGCTTAGCAGAGCTTAGCTGAGTGCAGCAGGCCGCTATTTAAAAATAATTTGTATTTTGAACATAAATACTTACTTGTCCTTCCATGTATTCAAACCCTGCACCTACTGAATATGAGGCTGTAACTCTACCCATTTAACTACGTGGATATGTGGAATTGTGCTATACCTTTACATATACCTCTGAGCTGCCTTTAAGCAGTACTGAGCACTGCTCCACACAAACCTGCTCAGCTACACTTAAACTTGATCTTTACATACATACTTGAATACATCCATTTTTATTTTTAGATGTCTGGCAAGTGTCTCCGCACCACTTAGCACTGCTGCACTCCCCACCGTGCCACACAAACATGCTTTTTTAAAAAAAAAATAAAAAATTAAATTACATTGATGTAATACAATTGGACAGTGCAGGGAGTGTGTTACTCATCTACGGACACAGCACAACACTCCCTACACTGATTCAATAATCATGTTCCACGGCTTTCCCTCTGCAAAGCACCGTGATTAATATGCATGGCGTGCTGCAAAGAGGGAACTGTGTATACTGACACGGTAACATTCCATGTAGGCTGTACATTATGCCTACAAGGATTTTATTAAAACTAGGGGGCTGTCTTTTTCTTCCGTTCTTCAACAGATGGTGTCTCGGATCTATCCTTGTATCTGACTTCAGCCACTTCTAAAGACTTGGCTCCGTAGCTCGAGCTCCTCCCCTTACCCATAATTCTCCATTCTAGTCAGAATTACCCCAGATCTCGTTTGCTACTTTAGCAAATGGATGTGGTCTACTGTAGCTTGTGCTTTTTCAGAGTGGTTAGGATAACTGATATACTTTATAATCTCTTGTAACTACTTTGTGTTATAACTTATTATAACTATTTTTATTCTTCTTTCTCCCCTTATGTTATTACTAGTGTACAAAAGTCTATTTAACTATGTTTTATGGTACTCCTTTCCATAGGCCTTGTATCTTCTGGCTTAGTTGAAGTTCTCCTTTTTTCCTACTGCTGCCTTTCATAGGTACTCCTATTTAACCAACGTTGATATTTCTCCATTTTGTTATCATTGTTGGTAAGGCTGTGTTATTTTCCTTCTCTCTCTTTTTCTCCTCTAGGTTTCACCATGTCAGATAAGCTCACTGAATTTAACAAATGCACCTACTGTGGGCACAAGATCCCCAATTCCAATACCCACCAGGAGTGTGTATATTGTGTGGCCTCTGCCCATTTGGATGTGGAGTGCACAATCTATGCAGGGCTCAACCACTGTGCTGATTGAATGCAACAAGGTGGTCCTCAAAGGTTTGCTACCCTCTTCTTTATCTTCTGCTGGAGCTTCCCCTTCCAAGAAACCTTGTGAGAGGGCTAAGGAGACTTCATCAACCAAGGGCAAAGAGGCTAGGAAAGGATCCCCTGGTCATTCTTCCTCCTCAGTTTTGGGTTCGACTCCAGATGAGATGATTTCTGAACCATCTCATCCATCTTGCTGCTCAGATCTGACAAGCTTGAAGTCAAATTGTCTGGCTCACTGCTCCTCCACCTTCCTGCTAGAGCCGATTACTTCTCAGACCCATTCACTGTTCCTGCAGGAGACCCTGAAACAGACTTCCAGGCCACCCTGTACTTCATTGACCATCAGATTGTGTAGGAGCTTAACTAAAGCAGATGTGGACAGAATCATGAGGACGTTTCTCCAGAGCCAGTTTCAGTTGGTACTTTTACTGGGCCTTATCCAGTTATTGACTCCTACTCCTGTCTGACCTTTGGTTTCAAAGTCATTGGACCCAAGAGTCCCAAGTCTGTCTGTGCATCACAGATGAAGGCTTGGCCTTCTTCGAATCTGTCGATATCTCTGATACAGTCAATGCTGAGTTTGTTGGATCTCAGAGCTGAAATGTTAATGCCGGCTCCGGGTGGGGTTGGGTTTGACTCCTTCCTGTCTGAGCCTTGGTACTGCACAGCTTAGCTCTGGCTTCTTCCCTGAGGCTGAGTCAGTGTGATGCTTTGAATGCCTGGGCAGTTGTTTTCATCTCCTGCCAGGCTGACCCTTGCTTCTTCTGTCTTCTGATTTTGAGTTAGTATTGAAAGTCTTCTCCACCACTGTAAGACGTACTTATACCCCTTTGGTCCACCCCTTTCACAACTGTCTGCCATGGTATTGGAGCGTCTGCATCCTGTCACACTGTGGCAACCAGTCCATACAGTCCTTGAGACATTCCTTATTCAGGACTTAGCTCACATTTCCAAGTCCGTTCTGTAGCATCTCACCAGGGAGCCTCCTTTGAAGCATACATGCAAGGGAGGCACTTAGATTCCCCACAGGAATCCCTGACATAAGACACTAAGTTCAGTGAGGGTGAAGGATGCCCCAGATCATCCCTTGAGGATATCTCCTTCAGTGAAATACTCAAGCTTTTGAGACAGAAAAGTGGTTAGTCTTCCCAAGAGGTATTTGTTTCTTGAGGCTTTCTGAGCCGGCTCAGCTATGTCCTGGATAGTCCCTGGTAAACAAGATGATGGACCCATTCTTCTGCCTGGCCTGGAAGGATCCAGATATCACTGAGCCAATTCCTAAAAGACCTGGCATGTACCTGGTTGCAGCTAAAGATTGGGCCCACTGGATTAAGGGTCCCCCAGTAGATGTTATGGTGGTAGCAGCAGCCACCAAAAAAGAACTTGCTGAACAAAGTTTTACTGTTCATCCCTCCCCTCCCATGGAGAGTGTATAGCATTAGACAGGTTTGGAAAGCAAGTGTATACATCAGCAATCTTCACTCTATGATCACTGAACTATTTGGCACATGCCAGAAGGTTTCAGATGGAGTTGGTTAATGAGTTTTCCAGTGCCCTCTCTGGGTATTTCTCTGTGGAGGACTCTTTTCCCATGCCTCAGAAGGTGCTTTGAGAGCTGTAAGTGCAGGAATAGCTGTGAGACAGCATGCCTAGATGTTCCTCTGTGCCTTTGCAGAGCCTTTCAAGTCATTGTTCATCAGTGCTCCCTTTGATGAAGCTACCTTATTTGACCTCAGTGTTAAAGAAACCATATCCAGGAGTGAACAAGACAGGAAGACCTTATCTGCCATGGGGATATGTTTTTCTACACCTTAAAGGACCTTTTTCTGGAACCAAAGAGGTGGTAGGAAAATGTGGATGTTAAGTTGTCTATCTCGCCTTTATTCTTGCTGGTTGGGTTCGGAGCCAATCCTCGGCTCCGACTCGGCCATCTTCAAAAGCTCGAGAGCTGTTTACTGGCTCGAGGACACCCCATATCCCATGATGCCTGGCACCAGATACCCAGATCTCGTTTACCGCTTCTGCTGCGAGGTTGTCTTACTGGCTCAGGTCGTATACTTTTATTATTTATCTGTATTTTTGATAAAAAGTATTAGGGTTTTTAGTGTAGATTGTTTGTTGTAGTTACAACCTTTCTTAGTCTTGTTATTAGCTGTAATACCTTCAGAAAACTCGTTTTAGTTAGAGAGTTTTCCCCTCCCCCCTTCACACAGGTAGTTGTTTAAATTAGAGACTAACCTTTTTCTCTTTTCCAAAAAAAAAAAAAAATTTAGTATTTACCTAGTTTAGACTTTTTTGTCAGTTGGTAGCATAGAGTATTGTTCGTATTTCATTGCTGTTTTTTGGGTGTGGTAACTTTAGTGTCTGTGATGGATAGTTATCTCCTATTTTTGTGTGTTGGTCTTGGTGTTCCTTTCTTTCAGGGATGTTCAAGAAGGATACTAGTTGAGTTCAGGATTCAAGAAGTGTGACTCAGGTTGCTGTCCAGAAGATGTCTCAATAGACAGATGGTCCACTGCATGTGTCTATTGTCATGGCGTGTGCACCTGTGGCCCAGGACTCTTATTAGGGTTTGCCATGCTTTCAGCCCAAGAGTCCTGCGGGGAGGCGTAAAAATAAGTTAAATCTTTACAGGGTTTACTTAAGTCCCTGGATTCACCAGCTAAGGCTCAGCCCCGTGAAGTCCTCTAAGCCTTTTGCCTAAATCTTCGCCTCTCAGTTCAGGAGCGTCGTGCATTGTGTGGGAAGTTGAGAGGTACTTCTACCTGGGTCTCGGGCCGGAACCGGTGCTCTTCCTCCCAGTCGTGTTCCGACACGCCCAGTTCTGGAGCCGCCAGGAGATCCTAAAAAGAGATCTAGGTCTCCCCCTCTCCCTAGGAGTCGATTAAACGGGCTATTCTGAGGATCTCCTCTGCTCCATTCGAGACACAGTCATCGGGTCCCTCCCACTCTTTTCAGTCCTCAAGACTTTCAGATCACTGACGCGGGAGAGTGGTCAGTAGGCTTTTGAAATCACTGAGCCCTAGCTGCGTATGCGTTGTCCACAGCCCCTCATCAGGTGTCGGCTCCATCCATGTCTGAAGTTATTTCTCCTCCGACCTCTCTGAGCTCGGAGCCAGAGTCTGCTAGTTCGAGTCGCGAACCGCGGCCTGATACCTTCCTTGTCCATCGCCGGCTCAAATCACTTCCACAATTCTGGAGGACCTGAGCACGAGACCTCGCCGGGTTCGGGGGCAAATGGCATTGGACCTTTGTCAGACCCCATTCTCCCCTCGAGCTTCGGGCGAGGTGCACTTTGCCCTACACTGCTTCGAGCCATCCCCTTGGTGCGGAGAGACACGTGATCTCTTTGAACCGGAGCTGCATCCAAGCAGAGATTCCTTCGAGGTCATGAGGAGTGTGCTGCCCCTGAGTCAGCCCCATCGATCATCCCACTCGGCCCTCCCACTATGGTGCAAGTGCTCTGTCTCTGCCCCTCCTTCCAGACCCCAAGTGGGAACCACCAGGCACCCTTTGGGTGTATTCTTTTCCGGTGGCCTCCCCCATCATTCAGATGAGCCATCTCTGCAAGAGGAATGCAAGAGAAGCATGTTGGACTCCTGAGTCTGTCAAGTATCAGATACCGACTGAGTGATTCAGGGTCCTCAGAGATCCTCTGAAGATGTTCTTCAGACATCCTTGAGATGCTTATGTTGAAAGAGGGGAACTGGACTACCCTAAGCCCTTCTGAGGATGAGTCGGTATTCTGGATGCTTTTGATCCCGACCCTTACCTCCTGGGTGCTCCGCCTTTGACTCCACTGGATGTCTGTGGTGTAGTTCTAGGCATGGTCAGCTCCAGACACAGTGGAACCACCCTCAGAAAACCCGCTACTAAATTCATATAACTGCACCACAGGATAAACAGTTTTTACCTCAAAGGTTCCCATTGATGCTATGGTGGCAGCGGTGGCCACAAAGAAGCGAGCACAAAACGTAAGCTTCAACTGCCCATCCTCAACAAGGAGTCCAGGACGAAGGGATGATATGAAGCAGATGTCTTCTTCATGTACCTTTTCCATGAGGTCTTGGAATTACTTGTGCCACTTTACCTGCTTCAAAAGGATCTCTCCTTAAAGAGTTTTGATACCTCCAAGATCCATCAGTTGAAATGAGGGCTATGTAGCCGCCAGCTGGCGACTTAATTCAGTGGTGAACTCTCCATGAGGCTCATTTTGCAGCTCGGGAGTGAAAGTAGTAGAGTCAAGAGGCACAGGCGTTGCTCTTAGGAGGCATGCATGATGTGCTATGTAATTTTACAGACCCTTCAGAGCGCTCTTTCACCAATACCCCCATTTGATGGTACCGTTTCTTCGGATCAAGGTAGAAGAACACCCTAACCAGGTCTGAACAGGAAGGCAAGATTCTCTCGCTATGAGTCCATTTTTCCACTCTTCCAGACCATATCCTGTTGGCTGTGAAGAGTGAAAAGACCTGGTTCCGGAAATCCCAGGGAGCCTTGCCGGACACACACGTGGTGAATTCTCATCCAGGGGCAGAGGGAACACACATGCCGCCCCGTGGGCAGGGGGTCCAGAACCAGGGCAGCAGGAGAACTCTCTGAGAAGCCTTCCAGCATCCCTGAAGGGTTGCCCGGCTGCCCACCTCTGGAGGCAGTCGGGGAAGATTATCACATACCCAAGAGTTTGGCAAGGTACATAAATACGCATAAATGGGTACAGTCTGTTATATCTGGAGGATACAGAATTCCCTTTTGTTTGCACTCCTTATTGTAAAACAAGTCCTTCCAGATAAACCCACCCAATCTATGGGATCAAGTAAACTAAGACGTCAAATCAAGCAGAAAACGGCCATCCAGCAAGTCCCAGCAGACCAAAGCAAGTGATCCAGAATTTGTCAAGGTTCTTTTTGGTACCAAAAAGACAGGGGACTTGGAGACCCATTCTGATCTCAGCAGACCTAACAGGTTCAGGTTAAAGAACGAAGTTTCGATGGTCACGCTATATCCATTTTACACTCTTTCTGGTCAGGACAATTGTGGATGTGCTCTATAGATCTTCAGGATGCATGCATACTACCATCATCGTAAATGGACAGACGCCTCCAGAAGATTCCTTCGCTTCCTGGCTGGGAGCCAGCCATTATCAGTTCAGAGCTCTGCCCCTGGTCTCACCACAGCCCCCAGGGTGTCTGTCACCAAATGTATGGCAGTAGCTACCGCCACCTGAGATGGCAAGTGATTCCAGGTGTTTGGCCCATTCAGGATGACTGGCTCCTCACTGCTACCACCAGGCATCACATCGAGACTTGCTCCAGGCTAGGTATCACAGCAACCGGTGTAATTCCATGCATTGTCGCCTGTCAGTCTATCACGCTTATAGGCGCAATTTAAATACAAAGACATGTCAGCCGAGCCTTCCACCAGACAGGGCATAGCATTTCTACTAACATGTCCAAGTTCTTTTTATTAGAAGTATGCAAAAAGAATTCAAGCCAGGTTCATTCCTCCAAACTCTGGGTCCCATGGCAACAGCGATCATACTGCCTCAGCCTGCTTTCACATGAGGAGTCTCCAGTGGCTTTTACCCAGTGGTCCTTCCAGCAGCTTCTCATCTCTCACATGATTATGATCATAGAAGCATGCAAAGCACCTTGCATGTGGATGGTCTCCCACATCAGTGCCCCAGGGCAGACTCATTTTGGTGGCTCCCCTCCAGTTGCTACGGTGACTTACAGACGCCTCCCCTGATCGGGTGGTGGGGGCATTATCAGGGCAGAACAGTCCAAGGCACCAGCAACTCACGAGGGCTCATCTGCATATAAACGTCGAGATGAGGGTCATTTTTAAGCATTGCAAGCTCTTCAGGACTCTCTTCCTACCAGGACCATTGCACCAAACGGACAATATGTCAGTTTGTTGGTTATGGATGTATCACGAATAGAAAGAAAATGTATTGTTATACAGAAGGGGTGGTCTACATTGCGGTATGCAAAGATTGTCAAGGGTATTATATTGGGAAAACAAAAAACACCTTCAGGCATAGAGTATATAAACATTTATATGATATCAAACAAAGAAATAATAATAATGCCTTGTATAAGCACATTAATAGTAATAGTTTTTGTGTGTTGGTCTTGGTGTTCCTTTCTTTCAGAGATGTCCAAGGATACCAAGGTGTTCGGATTCAAGAAGTGTGACTCATGCTGTCAGAAGATGTCTCTGACAGATGGTCACACTTCTTGTGTCTATTGTCTGGGCGCTGTGCACCTGCAGGACTCTTGTTCGGTTTGCCATGCTTTCAGCCCAAGAGTCCTGCAGGAGCGTAAAAATAAGTTAATCCTACGGGGTTTACTTAAGCCCCAGGATTCACTGGCTAAGGCTCAGCCCATGAAGTCCTCTAAGCCACCTAAATCTTCAGCTCTCAGTTCAGCGCCATCATTGGGTGAAGCTGGTACTTCTACCTTGGTTCCGACACGCACTTCGGAGCCGTCGGGGAATTGAAAGAGATCTAGGTCTCCCTCCCTCGAGTCGAAACGCTCGGCTCCAAGGTCTCCTCTGCTCCAGTCGGAGCACAGCCATCAGTCCTCCCATTCTTCTCGGTCCTCAAGACTTTCAGATCACGATGTGGAGAGAGTGGTCAGTAGGCTTTTGAAATCGCAGGCCCTAGCTAAAATGTTGTCCAGCCCCCCTCATCAGGTGTCTGCTCCATCCATGTCTGCAGTTATTCCTCCTCCGTCTCCTCTCTTGAGCTCGGAGCCAGAGTTCGTTGGGGTTCGAGTTGTGGAACCGGCGGCCGTGATACCTTCTCCTTCAGTTCCGTCGTCGGCTCTGATCACCTCCTTGGTACCGTCCTTGGAGAGATCTGGGTGCCGAGACTTCCTCGTCAGCTCCGAGGGGGCGAGTGGCATCAGACCCTTGTCCGACCCCGTTCTCCCCCTCGGAGCTTCGGCGCAGGTGAGCTCGGCTCCTACATCGGCTTCAGAGCCGTCCCCCTCGGTGCGGAGAGAGATTCTGATCTCTTCGGAACTGGAACTTTCTCGGCATCCGAGCAGGGACGCCTTCGAGGTCATGAGGAATGTGCTGGCCCCTGAGTCAGCCCCACGATAATCCCCATCGGCTCCTCCCACTATGGTGCCTGCGTCTGCCTCTGCCCCTCCTCCAGACCCCAAGCGTGGGGAACCAACGCTCCAGGGCACCCCTTTGGGTGTATCTTCCTTGGCCTCCCCTGATCATTCAGAGGAGCCATCTCATAAGACGAAATGCAAGAGGAAGCATGTTGACTCCCCTGAGTCTGTCACATCAGTACCGACTTAGAGGATTCGGAAGGGTCCCCGAGATCCCCCTCTGAAGATGTCTCCTTCTCAGACATCCTTGAGATGCTTAGGCAGAGGGGGAACTGGACTACCCTAAGCCCTTCTGAGGATGAGTCTGTATTCCTGGATGCATTTGGATCCCGACCCTCCACCTCCTGGGTGTCTCCGCCTTTCGACCCACTGATGTCTGTGGTGGCTCGGAAGGCGTGGTCAGCTCCAGACACAGTGGAACCGACCCCCAGAAGACCCGCTAAATTCATAACTGCACCACAGGATAAACAGTTTTTGTCTAAAGGTGTTCCCGTTGATGCCATGGTGGTAGCGGCGGCCACAAAGAAGGAGTTGGCTGAAACTTCTTCAACTGTCCATCCCCCTAACAAGGAGTCCAGGACGATGGACAGATATGGGACAGATATGGGAAGCGGATGTTCTCTTCAACGACCTTTTCCATGAGGTCTCTGAATTATTTGTGCCACTTTACCCATCTTCAAAGGGATCTCCTTAAAGAGCTTGGAGATACCCTCCAAGATCCATCAGCTGAGGGGGCCCAGGCTAAGGTAGCCTCCCAGCTGGCAACTCTTAATTCAGTGGTGAACTCCTCCATGAGGCTCCGATGGTGCGAGTAGAGCTGCAGGCACAGACGTTGCCCTTAGGAGGCATGCATGGATGCGGCTATGTAATTTTGCAGAACCCTTCAGAACATCTTTCACCAATGCCCCCTTTGATGGTACCGCTCTCTTCGGATCACAGGTGAAGGGCACCCTAACCAGGTGTGAACAGGAAGGCAAGACTCTCTCTGCCGTGGGAGTCGATTTTTCCACTCCTTCCAGACCATATCCCAAGGGTCAGAAGAGTGGAAAGATGTGGTTCCAGAAATCCCAGGGAGCCTTGCCCGGACACACGTGGTGAATTCCCATCCAAGGACAGAGGAGGGAACAATAATAGATGCCGCCCTCGTGGCAGAGGGGGTCCGCAAAACCAGGGCAGCAGAGAATCCTTCTCTGAGAAGCCCTTCCAGCATCCCTGAAGGGTTGCCCGGTTGCCCACCTCTGGAGGCAGTCAGGGGAAGATTATCTCTGTACCCAAGAGCCTGGCAAGACGTAACACAAGACAAATGGGTACAGTCTGTTATATCCGGAGGATACAGAATTCCCTTTGTTCACACTCCCTTATTGTTAAACAAGTCCCTTCCAGATGTTCCACCCAATCTAAGGGATCAAGCAGTTCAAGAAGTTTCAAAACTGCTAAGAAAACGGGCCATCCAGCAAGTCCCAGCAGACCAGCAAGGATCCGGAATTTACTCAAGGTTCTTTTTGGTACCAAAAAAGACAGGGGACTGGAGACCCATTCTGGATCTCAGCAGACTGAACAGGTCTGTACAAAGAACGAAGTTTTGGATGGTCACGCTACAGTCCATTTTACCCTTTCTGGGTCAGGACAATTGGATGTGCTCTATAGATCTTCAGGATGCGTACTACCACATCAAAATGGACAGACGCTCCAGAAGATTCCTTCACTTCCAGCTGAGAGCCAGCCATTATCAGTTCAGAGCTCTGCCCTTTGGTCTCATCACAGCCGCCAGGGTGTTCACCAAATGTATGGCAGTAGTCACCGCTCACCTGAGACGGCAAGGATTCCAGGTGTTTCCATATCTAGACGACTGGCTCCTCACTGCTACCACCAGGCATCACCTTCTGCGAGCCAGAGACTACACTATAGAGACTTGCTCCAGGCTAGGTATCACAATAAATTTTAAAAAATCTGCATTGTCGCCCTGTCAGTCTATCACCTTTATAGGCGCAAATTTAAATACAAAAGACATGTCAGCGAGCCTTCCACCAGACAGGGTATTAGCAATTCGCCAACATGTCCAAGTTTTATTAGCATGCAAAAGAATTCAAGCTAGGTTCGTCCTCCAAACTCTGGGTCTCATGGCAGCAGCGGTCATACTTGTTCCTCTAGCTCGTTTTCACATGAGGATTCTCCAGCGGCTTCTTTTCACCCAGTGGTCCTTCCAGCAGCTTCCTATGTCTCACATGATTATGATCACAGAAGCATGCAAAAAGCACCTTGCATGGTGGATGGTCTCCACATCAGTGCCCCAGGGCAGACCATTTGTACTCCCCCTCCAGTTGCTACGGTGACCACAGATGCCTCCCTGATCGGGTGGGGGGGGCATTTTCAGGGCAGAACAGTCCAAGGCACCTGGCAACCTCATGAGTACCATCTGCATATAAACGTCTTGGAGATGAGGGCCATGCTTTTAGCATTGCAAGCTCTTCAGGACTCTCTTCCTACCGGGACCATTGCAATTCAAATGGACAATATGTCAGTAGTGTGGTACATCAACAAGCAGGGCGGAACCAGGTCCTACCCCCATGTCGAGAAGCACTCAGACTTTGGCAGTGGGTGATCTCTTCCCAACGGTTTCTGATCGCAACGCACATCCCCGGGAGGCCCAACGTTATAGCAGACAGGCTGAGCAGAGCAATTCTCATGCCTCATGAGTGGTCTCTGAATCAGATAATTGCGGACCAAATCTTCCGCAAATGGGGCCAACCTTGCTGCGATTGCCACCCCCTTCAACAGCAAGTGCAGCAATTTCTTTTCTCTCCTTCCACTCCCCAGACATTCCCCCAGAGACGCTCTTGTCCACGATTGGCCGCAGGGACTTCTTTATGCATTCCCTCCGTTTCCCCTAATCCCGAAGCTAATACAGAAAGCTACCGTATTGGGTTGCAAAATGATCCTCATTGCGCCTTACTGGCCTCGACAAATATGGTTTCCGTTCCTGCATCATCATCTTCTCGAGCAGTCTTGGACTCTGGACCTAGTTCCAGACCTTCTGATCCATCAATCGGGCAGGCTGCATCAGTCCCTGCAATCTCTCTAGCTCACTGCTTGGTTGCCCCACTTCCAACTTTAGCCAGGCTTCCTGATATCCCCCCCTCTGTGCGGGAAATTATTTTATCATCGCACAAGTCTACGACTAGAAAAACTTACACTAGTAAGTGGAAACATTTTTCTTCCTGGGCAGAGGCTAAGAGTATAGACCCCTTTTCAGCCCCTGTACACCACATTTTGGAATTTCTTGCGGAACTCTTTCATGCTGGGTCCGCTTCCGCTACAATTAGAGTTCAGTTAGCTGCAGTTTCAGATTTTCACATTGGCCTGTCAGAAAGTAATATCATGTCTCATAAGCTATGTAAAGCCTTTCTCAAAGGGACCACTCTGCTCAGGCCCCCAGTGAGAGATCCTCCACCTCCGTGGGATCTAAATTTGATTTTAGCTTCTCTAATTTTGCCCCCCTTTGAATGTCCAGCATCTTGTTCCCTGCAGTTTTTATCTTGGAAAACCCTCTTTCTGGTAGCTATTACTTCAGCCAGAAGAGTTTCGGAACTTCAGGCTCTTTGTATCCGTCCTCCGTACCTAGTGTTCCACAATGACAGGGCTGCTCTCAGGACTAATCCTCTTCAGAGTATAACGTGAATCAGTCCATAGACCTTCCCGTGTTTTTTCCCAACCACTCCAACAGGGCGGAATATAAATTACATCAGTTAGATGTTCACAGGCAACTATGCTTTTATTTGCATAGAACTAAGGACATCAGAAAATCGGACGAACTTTTTCTTTCTTATGCTCAGGGTAAAGAAGGTCTTCCAGTCTCAAAAGTAACCTTATCCAGGTGGTTGACTACTATCATCACATTTATCTATCAACTGAGGAATAAAGTATTGCTTGTTAAACCAAAAGGTCACTCCAGAGCTTTAGCCACTTCTGTGGCCCTTCAGGCTAGGTTGCCCATGGAATCTATTTGTGCTGCAGCTATGTGGGCCAACCCACATACTTTCATTTCACATTATAAGTTGGATGTGGTTTCCAGGAGCAGAGCTGATTTTGGTTCCACTGTTCTGAAGAGTTTGTTCCGATGAGCCACCCAGGATTTTAGGTGCTAGGGACGCTGTCCCAACCAGCAAGAATGAAGGCGTGATAGACACCTTAACATAAAGAAGTTATGCACCTACCATAACGTTCCATGTTAGTTGTCTTCTTCTCGCCTTCTTTCTTGCGTCCTACCCTCCATCCCCCTATCCTAGTAGACCGAGAAGAGTTCCTTATGGATTTCACTGGCTGAGCCTTCTCTGGCTATTCCTTTCTCCCTAGTAGCCTCACTGGTAGGATTTATACCTTCTAGGATAGGATTCTCTCCTTATTATGTCTGCAGTTAGACTTACCAAACGAGATCTGGGTATCTAGCACCAGGCATCATGGGATATGGGGTGGCCTCGAGCCAGTAAACAGCTCTCGAGCTTTTGAAGATGGCCGAGTCAGAGCCGAGGATCGGCTACGAACCCAACCAGCAAGAAAGAAGGCGAGAAGAAGACAACTAACATGGAACGTTATGGTAGGTACATAACTTCTTTTTCTGGAAGTTGCAAGGCTCTTCCTAGGATTCCTATAGGGAGAGGTCCCCCTAAGACAGAGGGGGGAACTCTATTAATAGATGACACGCTGATGGCAGAGGAGGCCTGCAAAATCAGGGTTTTGGTGGTCCTTTTTCTGAGGAACCCTACCAGTGCTCCTGAAGGGTTGCCTGACTGTTGCATGCTGGAGGCAGTCAGGAAGTGCTTATCCCTGCTTCCACAAACCTGGACAACGTTCACAAAAAACACCTGGGTGAAGAAGAAGATTATTTCCAGAGGCTACTAATATACTTTTCCCTACAGCCCCCTATTGATCTACAGAACTTCCCATTGCTCCACCCAGTCATAGAAAAGCAGCAGTCATGGAAATGCAAAAACTGCTGGACAAAAGAGTTGTCAAAAGGGTACCCCAGACCAACAAGGATTTGGAACATACTCAAGGTTTTTTTTTTTTTGGTGCCAAGAGAAATGGGGACCTGAGACCAATACTGGATCTTGGAAACTTAAATCAAAATGTCAAAAGTTGGTCACAGTTCAGTCTATTCTGCCACTTTCTCAGAAAGATGATTGAATGTGCTTGGTATATTTCTAGGATGTGCAGTATCACATCAAAAGAGATAGGCGATCCAGGAGATTTCTTCACTTCTGGCTGGAAGTCAGTCATTACTAATTCAGAGCCCTTCCCTTTGGCCTAGCCACAACCCCCATGGTGTTCACCAAATGCATGGGAGTGGTCACAGCTCACCTGAGACTGCTAGGATTCCAGATGTTTCCATACCTCGCCACCTGGCTCCTCTTTGCTCCCACCAAGCCCCTACTGATTCAAGCCAGGGATTACTTGCTCCAGCTATGTCTTCATCTGGGCATCACAGTAAACTATGCCAAATCTCACCTCTCTCCTACTCAGGTCCTGGAGATCATTGGCATTTGTCTGAACATGGTGACTCAAATTGCAAGCTTACTTCACTCAAAGATAAATACCTTACAGATTCAGGCATCTCACATCCTTTCTCTTCCTTCCCCACTGGCAAGGCTGGTTTTACAACTTCTAGGATCTGTGGCAGCTTCCATAACTTCAATACCCCTAGCAAGATATTACATGAGGGTATTACAGTGAATGCTTGTTCAGTGGTCTATAAGATGACACCCCCTCCCTTCTCTAATAGGAATTACAAGAGTTTGCAAAGAACATGTTATCTGGTGGATCACCACAAAAGAAATTTCCCAGGGATACCCTTTTATTTTTCCACCACCCACAGCCTTCTGTGACTAAGGACGTCTCCTAACTAGAGTGAGGGAGTACTTGGGAAGGATGGTCCAAGACACTTGGTCCAAACTGGAGGCCACTCTACACATCATGATTGCCATTTAGACAGACAATATGTCGGTAGTCTGGTACATCAACAAGCAGGGAGGAACCAAGTCTTATCCCCTATTTTGAAAGATGATGAGAATTTGGCAGTGGATGACATCTTCCAGCTGCTCTCTCTGACTTGACAGTGCATATACTAGGGAAGTCCAAAATGCTAGCAGACAAACTGAGCAGGTCTGTTTTACTACATCACAAGTGATCTCTCAACCCTGTGGTGGTGGAAACAATTTTCCATCAATGGGGCCAGCCATGCGGGAGTCTTTTTGCTTCCCCTCCCCACTTCAAATGCAGCAAGTACTTTTCCCTAATTCCTCCAGAGGGGAAGTCACTGAGAGTCCTCGATTAGCCCCATGGGCTCCTGTATTCTTTTCCTCCTACCCCTCTGATTCCCAAATTTCTACAGAACACGTCTTACCATAAGTAATCCTCAATGCTCTGTTCTGGCCTTGACAAATATGTTTCCCTTTTCTCTGGCCTCATCTGGTGCACCCTCCTTGAGTGTTGGATCTGAACCAGGATCTTCTCTCTCACCCATCAGGAGTAGCTCATACAGACATTCTGATCCCATGGTTTCTCCACTTCCAATGATGGCTAGACAGTCCAGGTTTTCATCTCCAGTCAAACACATCCTTATATCCTATCAGAAAGATTCTCTGAGAAAGGTGTACAAGAGTAAATGGAAGAGATTCTCCCATTGGGTTGTCCAGAGTCAACTAGACCCTTTTTTTGGCACCCATTCCAGCTATTCTAGATTTTCTTGCTTCCATATTTAACAGTGGTGCTAGTTATTCTACTGTAAAGATTCAACTTGCAGCTATAGCCACTTTTCATGTAGGACGTAACCATTCCTCTTTGGCTTCATCTAGATTATGTAAAGTTTTTCTTAAAGGGAACTTTTTACTCTGACCCCCATTAAGGACCTTGCTGCACTCTGGGATTTAACTATACTTTTTCAAGCCATGACTCTGTGCACATTTGAACCAGCTGCCAAGGCGGACTTGAAATTTTTGTCTTGAAAAACTGTTTTTTGGTTGTGATCACATTGGTCAGATGAGTATCAGAACTCCAGGCTCTTTGTTCTAAGCCATCTTACCTAATTTTTCTCAAGGACAGAGTGCCCCTCTGCACTAATCCTTCCTTTGTACCTAGGGTGGCTTCAGAAACAACTATGAATAAGTCCATCCATCTTCCTGTTTTCTTTCCAAAAATATCCCAGCAAAGGAAAGTACATGCTGCACCTTTTAGATGTGCATAGGTAACTTTGATCTTTATTCACAGAATGAAAGATTTCAGAAAATCAAAACAGCTGTTGATTTCCTTTTCCAAAGTCAAACCTTGTAAATCTATCTCAAAGTTGACTTTAGCCAAGTGGCTCACTGATTGTATTTCTTTTGTCTATAAGGGAAATGGATTGACACTTCCTAGACCTCGTAAGGCTCATTCTGCTAAATCTGTGACCACATCCTCTGCTTCTGGTCTAGAGCCTCTATAGATGACATTTATGGAGCTGCCACTTGGTCAAAATCATATACCTTCATTTTACATTACAAACTGAACATCTTATTTAGGAATAGGGCAGAGTTTGGCTCTGCTGTACTCTGGAATATCCTTATGTGAGGAACATCCTGGGGTTTCTCTTGCTGGGGGACTGTGCCTCATCAGTTGAGGAGTGGATGAAAAAGACATTAGGTATCAAAGTTATGTACTCAATATAGCTATGCATCTGTGTTGCCTGTTTTCATCCTTCCTCAACCTCCCTCTCTCCAAAACCCTTCCTACTTAAAATTTTTATATCCTGGTCTCCTAGTTCGACTTGAGGAATGTTGTATTGCCTTGACTGTTGATGAGCTCCAGCTCTTTCCTTATTATCTCCTCTTTTATGCAGTTTGTTGTTTAACCTTTCACTATATTTTTGCACTTAATAGTTGCTTTACACAGTGTGTAGGCTGAAGGAAGGGCAAACTCGATCTGAAGTAATTCTTACTAAAAGGGAGGATTATGGGTAAGGGGAGGAGCACGAGCTACAGAGCCAGGTCTTTAGAACTGGCTGAAGTTGGATTTGAGATCAGGTCTGAGACTCCATTGGTTGAGGAAAGAAGAAAACAGACAATACAGATACATATTTATGGTGAATATACATACATTTTATTTTTGACAGGAATTACTAAATGAAATAGTCCAAAGCTCTGCTAGTTTGTGTGTGTGTATCAGTTTCACTTTTTAAAAGCCCTGCTGTATTTCTACAGAAAAGAAATAAAGTTGTGTGTACTGTGCAGATTGTCATATTTCACTTTTTTGCTGCATCTTTGCTGAATATAAAACTACATGTTTTTTTACAATTTTTCGTGTTTCTTCTCTTGGTTTTCCTGAGGCACTTGCTTAAAAAACATAACTGCTACATCTCTTTAATTGTACTACAAATTCCCCTCCTTGAGAAACAGTTTTCGTTCACATTACGGGTGCCAATCTTGTGATGGATTGTTATATTGTAGGACTTTAATCCCAAGCTCCTTCTGAGAAGCTTGCCGTTTTGCCCACTGACCCTTTGTGACCACTTCAAGAGATTTTGATATGTAACCATTGGGAATTTTTCTGAGACATGCTGTTGAAGCTTCAGACTATCCCTAAACACTTCTTTTCTACATCTGTCTAAGATTCTTCTTGTGTCAGAAGTCAGTAACTGAGATATATGCTACTTGATGTTCCTCTTCCTGTGAAGAGAACTGGTTGGCTAGTGTCTACAGATCATGGCTTGAAACATCTAACTACATAATAAACTCTTGACTGTAGCACACACTGGCTAGTACAGAGCTGGTCCACTTGAGACATCCTTCAACGTTTGAGTGTCTGCTCATAAGCTGCTGTCCAGATAAAGTTATCAGGTGTGTTCTTTTGTGTAAAGTTTGTAAGAGGACTTGCTGTTGTGCCATAGTGAGGGAAAAAATCCTGTAATACCTTGCTGTCTCAAGAAATGTCCTCACCTGCTTTTCAAACAAACTGCATGAGAAGCTTCTACCTTGGTAGGTTCTGAATGGATTTTACTACCTCCCCCTTAAGATAAGACACTTTTGTTATTCTAGCTGACATTTCTTTGCCTTAGTAATTAACCCTAGATATTTTAGATTGCTCAACACCTTTATAATACAATGAATACAGTTTTGCCAAGACTGGGCACAATATCATATGTATAACAAGAACTTTCTCTCATCTATATTAACAAGAATATAGTCACCAGCTCCTGCTAGAATGTGATCTACCACAAAAATATTGTTCAGTTAGTTTTCATCTCAAAAGGCAAAAAAACTTTGGTAGCTACATCCCTTAAAAGCTGACTTCTCTCTCACTACAAATGTCAAGTGTACTTGCCAGTAACCATTATTCAGGTCAGTAATGACACTTAAATCCACCCATTTTCTCTAAGGCTTTAGCTGTACTAGATATGGGGGTAAGGCTCTACCACTGTATGACTGTTCAGTTTCCTATACTCTGTGCAGAATATGGGGCTACCATCTTCTTTGGCATCAGTATAAGCAGACAAGCCTTAAAGAATGTTGGATTTCTGAATTACCTACAGATTGAACATCTGATATAGTTTTACTCACATGGTTTGCTCAAATCACTCAGATACACAACAGGAAGCCTGTTTTTGAGTATCTGTTGTATCTATATGTCTAAGTGGTGCTCCCCAGTTGGGTGCACCCTGGCTTAGCAGTGAGCATGCCCCCATAGTCTAGTGGTACAACTTAGACTTCTTGAATGTTACCTTTTAAAAACCCTTTCCTTAACATTGACAGTATTCAGACAAATTTGGTCTGAATGTGTGGTGGGTTTTGTTGTTCTGCTCACAAAACTGTGTTTCCTTTTGCAATCAGTTTTAGTTTCATTGTGTTGAGTTTTTTATGTCTTGAATTTTGGAATGCTAGCATCATTGTCTTCAGTTTTGACATGTTTGCATTCTGATAATTCAACATACAGTCAGATATGGATGCACTGGTCTGTGTTGTGTATGATCAACACCTGCTTGTTCAGCTGCATTTGATCGACTAAACAGATGGTCAACATGTGTACAAGATTTCACAATTCTCGTGGATGGGGAATATGACCTCCAATTTTGTGCAATCTCAGAGTTAATGTATCTCTCTCTCTCTCTCTCTCTATATATATATATATATATGGGTTCCTGTCACTTCAACGAAAATCCCCATCCCCGATGACCGGATCACCAAGACGAGATCGCCAACACTGCACATCCCCGACAATGGTGAGTTGTGCTGAATGGGATGTATTCCCATTCCCACAATGTGGTGCAATCTCGGAGTTGGTATATCTAAGTAGGGGGGTGCAGGGGGGCTTGCCCCCCCTGCTATACAGGTATTTGTTTATGTTTTAGGTGTATTAGGGGCACAGGAATAGGTTATGTGCCATAATACATAGACTTACCTTTGTCGGGGATGTGTGGTGCCGGCGATCTCGTCTGGCGATCTGGTTGTTGGGAATATGGGTTTTCGTCGATGTAACATGGATCCATTTATATGTGTGTGTGTATATATATACATATATGTATGTATAATTAACAGGGTGGATGCAGAAGGGCTTGCTTCTCTGTAAAACAATGGTGTGTTTGTTGTTTGTTTTTGTTATTGCATGCACCAGTGTTATTTTCCATTGCATGACTACTAGTGCATTGACATTCATGTTTTTGACCTTATGCTGTCACTGTTTAGCTGTGTCGTACTTCAGGTAATCCGAAATGTATGTATGTATGTATATGTGTGTGTGTATATATACATATATATATATATATATATATATATATATATATATATATACACATATATATCCCCTTTAGAAGCGCAAAGTTTCAAAACTTTGAACTAAGATCGAAGTTTTGAAACTTCAAAATTTTAAATGGAGATTGCCATACGGCGCGGAATGGTATAATTACCGTTTCCCTCACTGTAGTACAATCTCAGAGTTGGTATGTTTCATTTGCAGGATATGTGAGGGGCACAAGGGAGGCTTGCTCCCCTGGAAAAAAAAAATATATATATTTTTTTTTTGTTAGGTTTTTGAGGTTTCAAAACTTTGATCTTATGGGCTCGGATGTTTGAAGTTCGAAGTTTTGAAACTTAGAGACATATATTTATATTTTTATATATGGGTCTACCTGATAAGACCGACAAGAGAAAACACAGACAATGAGATCACCGACACCGGAAGACCCACAACGGAAATAATCGACAGTTTGAAATCCCGATGCTGAAAACACCAACATGAGAAACAAGCACGATTGTGTAAGTGTGCGATAGTGGCGGACTTTAGGGTTAGGGTACGGGTAAGGTAAGTGTGCGATAGTGACAGACTTTAGGTTTAGGGTGCGGGTAAGGTAAGTGTGCGTTAGTGACGTACTTTAGGGTTAGGGTGCGGGTAAGGTAAGTGTGCGATAGTGACGGACTTTAGGGTTAGGGTGCGAGTAAGGTAAGTGTGCGATAGTGACAGACTTTAGGGTTAGGGTGCGGGTAAGGTAAGTGTGCGATAGTGTCGGATTTTAGGGTTAGGGTGTGGGTAAGTAAGTCTGCGATAATGACGGACCTTAGGGTTAGGGTTTGGGTTAAGGTTAGTGCATAGATAGTTGTGTATGTAAGGTTTAGTTAGGTTTGTAAGGTTTTGGTGTGCTTGTGTTGTGTGTGTGTTTTTCGGAACAGCAAATTTGTTTTGCTTTGTTGACTGTCGGGATTGTGCTTTGTTGGGCATGTGAACTTTCATGTTTTTGAACTTTCGGTTTTGTGGTGTCGGTGATCTCATTGTCTGTGTTTTCGCTTGTCAGTCTTATCAGGTAGATCTATATAGATATATATATATATATATATATATATATATATATATACATACACACACACACACACACACACACACACACACACACACACACACACACACACACAGGGAGGGAGATACATTGAGAAGAGAAAACATGTACAGTACTTATTTTACAGATCCTTGTTAAGTAACTTAGATACTGTTTATTTCAGGTCTGTGTGTACCTGCAACCATTAATGATAACTAATCCTGCTAATACCATCCTTTGTTGCACACTGCAGCTGTTATTGTCTGAACTCTTTCATTATATTTTGGCACAAATGTACTTTTCAGTGTATTTTGTAAATGTCCACAGTGCTCACATATAACTGTATTATTTCACTGCATGTGTACAACTAACATACATATAATTTATACTGAGTAAATTTTTATGTTTTGTTGGAAATTTAAACTTTTATTCTTTGTCATGATTGTTTGTGTTATCTCTGTTTTCTTGGTCTGAGTCGTAGCTGAAAAGGGTCTATGGACCAGTTTACTTAACCTGGTTAACAAATGTAATTAATAATAAAAAATCCCGCACCTACCCTTGTGAATGAAAATTGTCAGTAAGGTGCCTTTTTATTTTTATTTATTTATTTCACATTTATTAACTGGTTTGGTGAATTGGCCCAATGACCCTTTTAAGTCACAACCTGGGCCACAGAGGCCAGACAATACAAGTAAACAAACAACAGAATGTAAAAGTATTTATATAGTACTTTATGTAGGCATTGGTAGTAACATAGTTGTAGGTATAACATAGTATTGACTTTTCATTTAGGAGCAAATCATTTTGAATTTTCAGCTAGGGTACTGTTCCTTACTGACAGAGCAAATTAGTTTAGACTTCAATTCCAAAGAAGCATTTCAACAAATATGATGAGATGAATTAGTATCATGTCAACAGATGGAAAACATGGTTGTTCCTTGTCTTGTAAATCCTTTCTAGCCCACATCTCTGAAGCAGTTAGAGGCATGCTATTTTATTAGATGTTTTTTTTAGTTGAAGTTTGAAGTTAGTAAGTGTACACTGTTTGTTCCATCTGAAAGGTGCATTTTAGAGAAGGCTTTCTCAGTACCATTGTTAAGCAGTGGCTCATTGCTTGCTGAAATTGTAAGTCATCTACCATTCTTTATTGTAATGCAGCAGTTTTCTACATTAGCTAAATTGAGGTAGCAGAGTATGTTATTCTCAGAGATTATAATAATGTAGTGTTAGCAGCTGAATTAACGACAGTAAGGGGCAGTCTGTATTCAATCTTATGAATAAATACATTGTTGGCTGTGGAACCTGATGGCTTCTTGAGTGAGGAGATTGGATATTGCATAGTTTGCTATAAGTTGTCCTAGTACTTTGTTAGTTGGGTCTGTACATGAGTAAAAGAGATGGGGAAGGATAAAATGCAATTCCTAAGTATCTTTGAGAGGTGATTGTAGGCAAAATGTTAAAAGAAATATCAGTGATAACAGGGATCAGGCACATTTAATCTTTTAAACTGTGCCAAACAGCATGGCAGTAGTCTTGCTGATATTTACAAGTTTGTTATTAGGTAACCAGTTCTAGAATTCTTTGAAATCAACCCGACGCTTTACAGAGATTTTTGTGAATTGATTTCCCATGCCAAGTGAACACCACATCATCTACATACATTATGTAGTCAAGTGTTGGGAGATCCCAAGAGAAATTATTAATAAATAACGAAAATAAAAGTGGTCCAAGAACAGGGATTACACAGAAAATGTTGCTATTTACTAAGGAATCATAAGTGCAATATATTGTGTAGGATCGATGGTTGTGAAACCACTGTACAACTTCTAGAGTGAAGCAGTCTGTAAGCGTATTTACTAATTGCTTGTGATGGACTGTTTTAAAGGCTGTTTTCAGATCAAGAAAAATTGGGTAAGTCGTCATACATTGATCCTTACTGTTATAAAGTTTAGCTGTAAACATATGTACCACAGTTAAGGAACTGTAGTTGTCACAGAAACCATGTTGCTTAACAGTCAGTATACCATGTTTAGAAAGGTATTCTAATGTCTAGTAGTAAATCATTTTTTCAAGTATTTTTCCTAATGGGCAAATGCTAGCATTGGAGCAGAGATCTCGAGGTTCTGCTGCTCCCTATGTTTTTGTTAGAGGTATAACTAGTGTATGTTTTAAAACTTAATGGTGCAGTTTTTGTATTAAGGGATAAGTTAAATATAAACATGAGGTTTACTGAGAATACGGCTGCCTGTTCTGAGGATCTCTCGGTATAGAGAGTAGAAGAAGGGATTGTAATTGTAATGGATTTTTTTCTAGCAATTCTTGCATGCTTTTCTTGATAAGAGTTTTGAACTAGAAGGTGGTGATGTATTAGTTTATGAATATGTGAAACTGCATCCAGATATTTCCAGGAGTTGGGGAGTCTTGGTTGTCTTCAGTGTAAGAATAACGCATAGGCTTGTGGAAGTCAGAAATACCAATTTTGTGTTTCTGGACTGGGCAGCAGCATGGTTGAAATATGTACATGTTTTTTCTGCAACTTTGTTGAGAGCCAGCTCCCCAGAATACAGTTTTGTTGAGTTTATCTTCTACAAAGTGGTACTTCCTTGAGTTTTTTTTTTTTTTTTTTGAGGGAGGAATGCACCCCTGCCTCCATGTTGGATGTTTAATTCCCCCCATCTCCTTACTTAAACACCATGGTTGTACCACTTCACATTTATCAAAGCAGTGGGCTTGCTGAGTTGCTTATCAAAGAAATAACTTGCTCAAAGAAAAAAATAAAAAAAAGAAACTTGGAAAACTATGTGAAATGTCAGAATTAAATTATTCTGTTCCCTATTCTTTGTTTCTATGTATTTTTTTTCTTTTATAGGTGAGTGACTACCAAATTACTGGCATTGTTTTTACCAATCCACAAACGGTGATTGTAACATCGAATGACAAGAAATCCTCTACCTGGACATTCCTGTACAACCCTTCCAAGAAATCTGTCTGGTATGCCAACTTGTTCTGTATAGCCAGTAATTATTTGAAACTTGCACTAATATAAATTATATGAATGACTTGCCAAAACAGAACCAAGGCTTTGGTTTGGATGATTCATGAGTAAAATTACTGAGTAGGTACCAGGGCTGAGAATTTTTTAAAATCCTAGTTTATCTATGTTATATGCTTTTATTTTACCTTTGTTAACCATCATAGAGCAGTGATCTTTGTGGATATTTTTCAGGCTCTGTCCAGGCTTACAAACAAGTAAGTAAACCTTTTCTGTTTTACAAAATCACACACAATAGTAGAGCAACATATACTGTATCCATTGTGGCTGTTGTTGTAACAAGTCCTTCTATATTGCAGAGCTTATAAACAAAGGGGTTGCATCCAGATCTAGAGATGTCATTGACGCCCTTTACTCAGCCTTCATTTGGCAAGTCATTGAATGTAATGCCCCCTTTGGCATGTATCTGTCCAGACATATGCAACAACTGGAGCACTCACAGAGAAATACCTTACTAAAAGGATACAAGGCCTAAACAACTTGTCCCACATGAACCAATTCAAAGCCCTGAAGCTATACTCTGTATCCTACAGACTGCTTAGAGGTGACCAGTATCTGACATACACAACATTCTCTGACCCAGTACTGATGAATTTGCTGCACATCAGCAAGTCAAATGGCATCATAAATACTTCATCTTGGGATCCAGACTTCTTCTGCAACATCAACAGAATGGTTTGGAGGGACAGTTATATCTTGCAGAGAATACAACTGCTCTGGAACAGACTCCCCATCCACATAGAACAAAGTTAATTTGTGCATATTCAAGTGCAACTTGGATCTATGGATGGGAAACAGAAGATTTACCCCAGGACTGCTTCTTCTACTACTAATGGACATTGGCAGCTTCTAAATGCTTTATCCCATGTATGCATCTCCTCAAAATGTCTGTGGTATACTCCCAGTTATTCTAACTATGGGTAATATATTATTATTGATCATGGGATGGGTAAAGTCAGTGTGTAAGCAGATGGGATAGGTTAATTTGAGTACAAAAAGGGAAACTGGCTAGGCAAAAAATGGCCCGCAAGGGCTTCTAGCCTAGTACTTAAATATGAAACTATGAACTCTACACAGGATGTAGGGCATAAAAGTAATTTATGGACACAGTTATCCAAAACTGAATTTCCCCAGTAGAGAACAGTGTCCGTAGGTCAAAGGAGTGTATGCATATCCAGAAGGAGAAAATGCAGAAGTAGTGGAGGAGACCCTCAGCCAGAAAGGAATCCAAAACAGAAAGCAGAACAAACATGAGGGGGTTGAAGGGAGCAAATACTGCACCAGTGAAGAGAAAGACCTCTACTGTTATGGTAAGAGTCTACACAGCGGCACTGTGTCCTTCTGTATCACTGTTGCAGTATTCTTTACTATAGGGAGAGTTAAAAAAAGCTCAGGAAACAGAATGGAAGGTGGAAGGCTGAGAAGAACCATCGGCAAACCCATACAAAATGGTTCTAACAAAACCTGCTGTCACCCTAGAAAACCATGTCCAACTTATAATTCTTAGTAAGGGTATGCACTGAAGAACAAGTAGCAGTTTCAAGGATGGAACTGGTGTCCATCCCCTTGAAGAAAGCACCAGAAGAGACAACAGCTCTAGTGGAATAAGTTCTAACAGAAGTAAGCAAAGGTTTGTCATTAAAAGAATAACAAAAAGAAATGGCTTTAAATATCCAGGATGAGATGGTTTGCTTGGAAATGGCCAAACAGTGCCCTGGAATGAAAGGAAACAAGAAGTTGGTCATACTTATGAATGGCCGTAGTTTTTTCAAAGTAAAACCTGCTCTTTTTGTGAAAATCCAAAGTATGCAATACCCTCTCACTAGCAGACTGAGGGGAAGGGAAAAAGGAAGGGAGTTGCACTGTCTGAGTCAAGGACAACTCATTTACTACCTTGGGCATCTTGGGCATAAAAGAATGATTAGTATGAAGGGGACACCCTATCCCTGTGAAAAACCAAAAAGGAAGAATGGCCACAAGGGTCTGGTGCTCAGAAACCCTCCAAGCAGAAGTAAGAGCCAGCACAAAACAGTCTACCAGGGACAGTGTTGCAAAGAAGCAGAATCTGTAGGCTCAAAAAGAGCCTGAGTCAGTTTTTCCAAAAAGGTCCCAAGGAGGAGGAATAGGTTTCCTTGAAGGCCTAAGATGCAGGATGCCTTTAAGAAATTGTTTGACCTTAAAATGAGAAACCAATGGAGGATTCAAGGGCAGACCAGCAGAAATAGTGACAAATGGGCCTTCAAAGAAGACTAGGCCAAGCCAGACTGGAGCAACTCTTACAAATAAGAGAGGACCAGAGAGACCCCCCCCCCCGAAAAAGGGTGCTGGTTATGAACATGGCACTAGACAGAAAATCTTTTCCATTTGGATGTACAAGACTTTCTGGTTGAGGGTTTCCTTGCTTCCTGTAAAACCCTGAGCACTTTCTCAGAAAAGAGTTGTCTGAAAGGGATAAAAACTCTATCACCAACAGTATCAGTTGAAGAGTGGACAAGTGAGGATGGATGAGAGACCCCTTGTCATGTGTGAGGAGGTCCAACCAGTGAGGTAACTTGTGGTGATGGTCTCTGGCCAGATGCATTAAGAGGGGGTGCCAGTGTTGTCTTGGCCAAAAGGGAGTTGCTAGATACATTTTTGTGGAGTCCAGCTGAATCTTCTGCAGGATTCTTGGAAGGTAGAGGAAGAGGAAGGAAAGCATAAAGAAGCATCCCCTTCCAAGGAAAAGAAAGGGCATCCATTTTATATGCCCGATGGCATGGCACTCTGGATCAGAAGAGAGGAAGCTGCCTTTTCAGAGGAGAGGCAAATTGTTCTACCTGAGGAATAACCCACCAATGGACATTGTGCAGAAACACGTCTCTGTAAAGCATCCATTCGTGTACCTGTCTTTTGGACCTGCTCAAAAAGTCCGTCACTAGATTGTGCTCTGAAGGAATGTATACTGCTGAACAGTTAAATGATAATCATAACTGAGAACCACTTCCCAAACCTGAAGCACCTTCGTGCAGAGGAGGTAAGATTTTGCTACACCCTGCTTGTTAACTTACCATATCACTGTAGTGTTGTCTGTGTGTACCTTCATGGAGCCCGGAGAGAACATAGGGTGAAAAGTCTGAAAGGCCAAAATCCGAGCTCTCATCTTTTTGATGTTGCTATGGTCTGACTTCTGATGGGAGAACCAAGGACCTTGAACTTTCAGGTGACCACATGAAGCCCCCACCCCATGTCTGAGGTGAACCGTTCTTGAGAAAGGATTGCAGGCTGAAAGGGCAGGCCTGCATTTAAAGCAAACTGCTGAATCCACCACTCTAATTCCTTCTTTAGACAAGGAAAGAGAGGTACACTGAAATCCAGGGGGTGGCAGTGCTGCAGCCAAACTGACTTGAGGTACCTTTGAAGCTTCTACATATTCAGTCTGGCATGAAGGAGCAATGGAATAGAAGGGGCCATGAATCCCAAGGCCTAAAGAAACTGTCTGGTTGGAATGGCAGTCAGAGGAAGAGGAGACTGAACGAAGGCTATCAATGACAAAACTTTTGGATTTGGAAGAGAGGCCAATATTGGCATTGTCTGAATCCTGCATCCCAGATACACATGATCCTGAGAGGGAGTTAGGACAGACTTTTGGAAGTTGATAGTGAACCCTAGACTTTGAAGAATAGAGATGGTGAACTCCACATCCCTGAAGCAACAGGTTGTCTAGATAGGGAGATATCTAAATGCCTTGGAGCCTGCAGAAAGCAATCACAGGTGCTAGGCATTTTGTGAATACCCACTGGGCAGAAGAGAGGCCAAAGGACAAAGCAAAGAACTGAAAATGAAAGAAAGAAATAGGGAAACTTAGAAGAGGCATCAGCAGTGTCATAGCTACACTTGTTAAAGCAGAGAGACACTTGAGAAGTAGAACCTAAGATAGATAAGGCAGAAGATTTGCCTTCAGAATCTGGGAGGTCAGAAGTAACTTGACAAGCCTGAGCAATCAAGACCAGAGCATATTTGGTCATGTGGGTCTGGTAATTAATAGCCCTAAAGGTCAACGTAGAAGCAGTGCATACCTTCTTACCAATCCTGTCCATTGCCCTACTATCCTTATCAGAAGGTAAAAGTTAGAAAGAGGGCAAGAGCTTGGAAGGTTTGCCAGTAGAGACTGACACCACAGCAGGATCAGCAGAAGGACGTTTAAATAAAAATTGACAGTCCTCATGGACCTTATAGAACCTGTCAAGTTTCTTAAGAGCAGGAGGCTGAGAATAAGGAGACTTGGAAGCAGCAATGAAAGTGTCTAACAAGGCAGCCCACACAGAAGGAACTGCAGATGGCTTAGGAATATCCACCTGAAACAACTCACAGTATCTCCTCTGAATGTCATACACTTGAGAAGAATCACACTTGGAGTATTCCAGTAGCCTAGTAATTATGTCCCCAAAGATACATTCCTCAAAAGGAGACTCAGGGCCAATAGATTCCACCTCATCAGAACCATAAGCAAAAGGCAAAGGCATCTGAAAACAGTAGCACAAGGACCCCTCATCAGACTCTGAATCATCATCTGAGGAATCCAGTTCCATAGGCCATCTAGAAGGGCTAGATGTCCAAAGTGGAGCAGGCACCAAAACCCCTTGAGGAGGCTTTAGGGCCATCAAGGCAGAAAACAAGCCCTGAGTAAACTCTTGCCATTCCCTTTGAGGATCCTTAGGATGGATCAAAACATGCTTTATCTTTTGTCTTTTCTTGGAAGGGGATAGCAACTGTAACAGATACCAGAGGTTTCGACCCTTGGTGAGATTCAGTAAGAGTACCTGGAACCTCCTCCTTGACCAATATCTGTGGAATCCCTCTAGGACTCTTTGAGATAATCAACGCGGTTCCTCCTTAACTTCTGGAGCAGATGCCTGCAAAGCCTAAGAGGATGTGCGAAAAGATGGATCCATGACTACCTCCAATGGAGTCGCAGCACAGGAATCCAATGTAAACTCTGAATGGTCTACAGAGATATTACCCACTTCTAGAGGGACGTCTGGTGGAGGCTGTACAGCTAAAGAATTCGTACAAGACTTCTTGGCCACCTTCTTACCTAGCAGGAGTATCTCAAGGTTAAAGGATTCTGACATGTTACCCTGGGCTAACTATTCAAGCCGCTGGTTTTCAAGATAAATGGCCAGGGAAGACAAATGGCTTCTGAGTGTCATAGGCACAAATGCCTTATAGATACAACAAGAGGTATGACCATGGGAAGCACCCAAACAAAAGGGACACTGTTTGTCATGATTCTTATGTGGAATCTACCTTGACATTTCCTTTTCTTGGATGATGTGCAAGCAACTCAGTTGTGCATTACGAAGCAATGGTGCAGTTTTCTACCCCTAGCACTCCATAGAACAGCCTCTTTTTGTTAGGCTTACAGCAAAACTTGGACCAATCTAGCTCACTCCCCACTAATTACTACAGTATATAACTGCCATAATGGACTGGCAGTTTCCCGCCATTTCTACAGCCACCCTGATTGACATGGTTATCCTGAGGCAATGTAGCAATTGCCTCATATATACTGACAACCAATTACTCTTAAAACAAACAAATACAACATGTGAGAGAGGTATCTGTACTATGAATTTGAAATCAGTTCTCTTACATAACAAACTAGATATCAAACAAGTTGTCAGCACACACTTCACCTCTTGCACATAACAAGCTCACAACACATAAACCCACATATACCGAGGTACTCTCTAGAACCCTACCTAAAGATCTAAGATCAGAGACCTCCCAAGAGCAAACCTACTGCACACACTGCAGACCCAACAGAATCCACTGCACATAATAATACACACAACACTTTCTCAGCCAATAAGCCCGTAAGGCAAAACATCTCAAAACCAAATGTCTTGGTAATAGACAACTCCATAGTGAGACACACAGATGTCCCTCTCACCAGGCTGGACAAGGAGAAGGTCACAGTCAGCTGCCTGTCAGGTGCCAGGTTCCATTCGATCACGCACACACTCAAGTCCCTGACAACAATTACCTTTATGACTCTTATCATAGTCCATGTTGGAGTGAATGACTTGAGATGTATCTCACTGGACTGTATGAAGAGATACATGACTGAACTCTCAGATTATATGTTCCAGGCAGGTATGTCCCTAGCTCTAAGTGAGTCTATATTATGAAACCGAAAAACCCTATGCGCGAATACCAAAACATCCACCCCTATACCGTGAACCTTGAAAATCCCGAACGCACTAAGCGAAAAAAAAAATCGAACTGTCATAGTCGGCCAACCCCACCACTACCTATATACTACTTAGCCAAATAAAATAAACCACATACACACACTAACCAAACCCTACTTCTATCCTAAAGTAAAGCACAAAACCCTACTTCTAACCTGACACTGATCACCACATACACAACTAACTATGCACTTTCCTTAACCCCTCCCTAGCCCTAAGGTCCGTAACTACCGCACACGTCCCCTACAGACACACACCCAAACAAAACAAATAATCCATATACATACATTTAACAAAACCCTACCTCCAACACTACTAAACCCCACAGACAAAACTATCTATGCATTATCCTTAACCCCTCCCTAACCCTAAGGTCCGTAACTACCACACACTTCCCCTATGAAAATATACACAAACAAAATAAATAGCCTACATACATACATATTTAACAAAGACCTACCTCTAACCCTACACTAAATCTAACATACAATGTTAGGTATTCCAATCTCACCTTCATTTTTACATATGGTTTTGGAGCCGATCCTCAGCTCCGTTTTGGCCGATTTTTAAGCTCGAAAACTTCTGGTTGACCCGTGGCTAAGCAGATATCCCATGGTGCACCAGTGCAATCCCCAGATCTCGTTTGCCATGTTGACGATGGGGAGAGTTTGAATCGATCTTCTTCAGTTCCGAGCCTTCCTCTCGGTGCTTCCGCCTGGGTGAGCTCGGACCCTGCATCTATCTCGGAGCCGATGGCTCGGGCTCTGGTGCCATTCTTTGTCTCTTCGGAGCGGGGAGGGTCTTCGGACTCGGGAAGGTAAAATGTGGTTCAAAAAGTCCCAGAGGGTCTTTCCGGATACACAGAGTGAATCCTCCTTCAGAGGCAGAGGAGGAGGAAATGGTAGACATCGCCCTAGAGGCAGGGGCGGTCCGCAATACCAGCAAGGCCGTGATTCCTTTCGAGGGCGGCCTTATCAGCGCTCCTGTTGTGGGGCCTGACTGCGTTTCTCTGGGGCCAGTCCGGGGTCGCATCTCTTTGTATTCAGAAGCCTGGCTAAATATAACCCAATACAAGTGGGTACAAAGAGTTGTTACCAGAGGCTATATCATACCCTTTTCCCTTCCATCGTTTGCTCCCAAAAAGATCCCAGATGTTTCACCCAATCACAGGGATCGGGCAACTTTGGAGATCAACACGTTGCTCTTAAAAAGAGTCATCCAGCCCGTCCCAGCAGACCAGACAGGATCCAGAACTTACTCCAGGTTCTTTTTAGTCCCAAAACGAACCGGAGACTGGAGGCCAATTTTGGACCTCAGCAGATTAAACAAATCCGTGAAGAAGGACAAGTTTTTGATGGTCACACTGCAGTCGATACTCCCATTGTTAGGGAAAGACTATTGGATGTGCTCTCTGGATCTCCAAGATGCCTACTACCATATAAAAATGGACAAGGCATCAAGGAGATATCTGCGCTTCTGTCTGGGAGCCAGCCATTATCAGTTTTGTGCTCTGCACTGTGGTCTCACCACAGCCCCCAGGGTGTTCACCAAATGCATGGCAGTAGTGACAGCTCACCTAAGACGTCAGGGATTCCAGTTGTTTCCGTATTTGGATGACTGGCTCCTGACTGCCCCCACCAGGCATCTACTCATCCAAAACAGGGACACCACCATTCAGCTTTGTGCTCAACTAGGGATCTCCATTAACTGGGAAAAATATGCATTACTGACCTTGCAATCTGTGATATTTATGGGTGCAGAGGTAGATACAGTGGATATGACAGTTCGTCTCCCCGCCGGAAGAGCACAAAACGTCATCTCACAAGTTCAGCATCTTCTTCCGCTTCGGAAAGTCAAAGCAAAATGGATTTTTCAACTTCTTGGAACGATAGCATCAACCATTCTGTTAATACCTTTAACCAGGTTGCACATGAGAATTCTCCATTGGCTCCTGTTCTCCCAGTGGTCATTCCAATATCTACCGCTGAGTCACCCTATCTTGCTGACAGAATCATGCAAAAAGGACCTTCACTGACGGATAGCCACCAACAACTTGTTCACGGGAGCTCCGTTTGTGCCTGCCCAGCCCGTTGCCACTGTGACCACGGATGCTTCCCAGGTCGGGGGGGGGCATTATCTTGGCAGGACTGTCCACGGCACATGGCAAGAACACAAGGCTCATCTGCATATCAATGTTCTGGAGATGAGGACAGTCCTTCTGGCGTTGCAAGCACTTCAGGACCTTCTTCCTCCAGGGACGATTGCGATACAATTGGACAACATGTTGGTTGTGTGGTATATCAACAAACAGGGCAGTACCAGATCTTACCCACTCTGTCGAGAGGCCATGCGAGTTTGGGAATGGGCGATTTCTTCCCAGTGCTTTCTGGTGGCAGCGCACATTCCAGGGCCAACCAACGTGATAGCCGACAGGCTAAGCCAGTCAATCTTACTGCCTCACAAGTGGTCTCTGAAACGGGAAATAGTGGAAAAGATTTTCCGAAAATGGGTACAACCTTGCTGCAACCTTTTTGCCAGCCCAGTCAGTGCCAAGTGCAGCAGTTATTTTTCCCTAATTCCCCCTCCGGGAGAAACACCCAGAGGCACTCTGGTCCATGATTGGCCCACAGGACTTCTATATGCTTTTCCTCCATTCCCTCTTATCCCCAAGGTGATTCAGAAAGCCAGTCGGCTGGGAAGCAAGTTGATCCTCATTGCTCCTTACTGGCCTTGTCAGGTCTGGTTTCCCTTCCTCGAGCCTCTTCTCCTGGATGATCCTTGAATTCTGGACCCAGTTCCAGATCTATTGACCCACGTGTCGGGTTTGCTACACCCCTCTCTCCACACCCTCAAATTGACAGCTCGGCTGCTCCAGTTCCATCTTTAGTCAGGCTTCATAATGTTTCTTCATCAGCGTCCCATATTCTCTTACCCTCGCATAAATCCTCAACCAGAAGGCTGTATCACAGTAAATGGAAAAGGTTTTCTATTTGGGCACAGAAAATGAAAGTGGATCCTTACACCGCTCCCATTCCTGTGATTTTGGAATTCCTTTCGGAGCTTTTTCAGCAGGGATCTGCCGTGGCCACCATCAAAGTACAATTGGCGGCAATCTCTCATTTTTATATAGGGTCTCCAAATGTCAACCTTATGTCTCATAAGCTATGCAAGACTTTCTTGAGACGAGCCACTTTACTGAGACCACCATTACAAGAACCTGTGGCTTCTTGGGACTTAAATTTTGTGTTGTCCAAATTGACATCCCCCCTCCCTTTGAACCATCTCATTCATTTTCTTTAAAATATTTGTCTTGGAAGACTGTGTTTTTAGTAGCTATTACATCAGCCAGATGTTTATCTGAGCTACAAGCCCTGTCTATTAAGCCACCTTATTTAATCTTTCATAAAGGGCGGCCGGGGTGGTGCAGCAGTTAGCGTTGCTACCTCACAGCAACAGGTTCTCCAGTTCGATCCTCGGCTGGGGTGCCTTCTGTGTGGAGTCTGCATGTCCTCCCTGTGGTCGCGTGGGTTTCCTCCGGGTGCTCCGGTTTCCTTCCAAATTCCAAAGACATGCTGTAGGTGGATTGGACACTCTAAATTGGCCCTAGGTGTGAGTGCGTGTGTGTGTGTGTGTGTGTGTGTGTGTGTGTGTGTGTGTGTGTGTGTGCCTTCTGTGGAAGGTTGGGCGCCTGGCTGGCAACTCGACACTGTAAAACTCCACTGCCAATCATGAGCAGACAGGTGATCCGCTGTGGCGCCCCCTAACTGGGAAAAGCCGAACGTAGAAGAAGAATTTAATCTTTCATAAAGACAGGGTTTCTTTACGTACCAATCCTTCATTTGTTCCCAAAGTTTGTTCTACTGCCACATTAAATCAGTCCATTGAGCTTCCAGTTTTCTTTCCCAATCA
Organism: Protopterus annectens; assembly: GCF_019279795.1. Classification (NCBI taxonomy): domain Eukaryota; kingdom Metazoa; phylum Chordata; order Ceratodontiformes; family Protopteridae; genus Protopterus; species Protopterus annectens. The sequence continues at coordinate 126,429,202 of NC_056750.1, forward strand.
TTGTAATGCAGCTGAATATCATTTCCACCAGCTGGATGTTCATAGACAGCTACGTTTTTATTTGCAACGGACCAAAGAATTTCGGAAGTCAGACCAGTTATTCATTTCTTTTTCTGACTCCAGATTGGGCTTACCAGTTTCTAAGGTGACATTGTCTAACTGGATTTCTAGTTACATAGCCTTCATCTACAGTTCGGAGGGCAGACCTTTACCCCACAGGATCAAGGCTCACTCTACCAGGTCTCTGTCTACCTCTGCAACCTTTCAAGCCAGGGTACCACTTGATCATATCTGTGCAGCAGCTAAGTGGGCTACTCCTCGCACCTTTATTACTCATTATAAGTTGAATTTGGCTTCTAGGGGTAGAGCATCCTTTGACTCCACAGTGCTCAGGAGTATTTTCCAATGAGCCACCCAAGAATAAGGTACTAGGGACGCTGTCCCCTATGTAAAAATGAAGGTGAGATTGGACTACCTAACATAAAGAAGTTATGTACTCACCATAATGTTCCATGTTGGTAGTCCATCTCACCTTTCATTTTTACCAACCCGTCCTTCTGCCCCCATCCTGGAAGATCTGGAGGTAATGCTTGAATTTTCTTGGTTGGTGACCCTTTAGTATTGGTTTATTGGTTAGGGTTTTTTTTCTGTTTCTAGCGAGCAGCAAACAAGATCTGGGGATTGCACTGGTGCACCATGGGATACCTGCTTAGCCACGAGCCAACCAGAAGTCTTCGAGCTTGAAAATCGGTCGAGTCGGAGCCCAGGATCGGCTCCGAACCCATATGTAAAAATGAAGGGTGAGATGGACTACCAACATGGAATGTTATGGTGAGTACGTAACTTCTTTTTACTTATCTAAGCACTTACCTTAACCCGCACCCTATCCTAAACTCCATAACTATCCAACACTTACCTTATGCAGCTAATCCACAGACAGGCCAACCATGGAAATTCGATATTTCCATTTTTGCAGTTTTCGACTTTCGCTCTAAGTCCACTTCACGCTATACGGTTCGACGTTTACGTATTCACGCAAACGTCTTTTTGCTTTCGTAATATAGACCCGCTCTAAGCAGCATTTCTAACTTCACTCAGGATGATGCCTCAATATAAACAAAAAATGACTGACTTCAGCAGTTGGCTTAGCTTCTGGTATCAAGCCAGGGGGATATTCAGTATCTGTCAGCCTGGAAAGATGTGTTCCACAGACCATGCTGCTTTGCCAGAGATGGTATTCACCTGTCGCCTCTTGCCTTTTGGTTACTGGAAAAGGTACTTGCCTCCTCCATAGTGCCTTTTTAGGCAATGTCATAACAAAATTCTCCAATGTAAAAAAAAAATTCACTGAAGAGAGAAACTCAAGGTTATGCTGCTTAATGCTAGGAGTCTAAATCTGAAACTGCACTCATTGGAAGCATTCCTTACCTTGGAAGATGCTGATGTCTGTGCAGTCACAGAGACATGGTTCAAGGTTGCAGAGAGCACCCTGGCCATGCAAGGCTACAATGCCTTCCACACACTCAGACCTCAAAAGAAGTGTGAAAAGAACAAATGAGGCGGTGTAGCCATCTTCATTAAAGACAAATACACCTTAAGACTGGTTAAACAGTATGACTCCCTAGAACTTTTCCAAGTCCAACTAACTGTAGGTAAACCCCCCTTCCATGTCTTTGTTAGCTGTAGGTCCCCCACCATGAACGACAAAAACCACCCTGCCTACCTAGACCTACTTAAGTCACTCACAATACAGCCAAACGCCCTGGTCATGGGTGATTACAACTATCCTTCCATCAATTGGGAGTCATATATGAGCACAAACGCACTTGCTGTAAGGTTCTTGGACTATGTTAATACAAATGCTCTGGAACAGATTGTCCACACCCCCACAAGGGGTTCAAATGTCTGAGACTTAGTACTCACCAACATAGAGGGTCTCTGCACGGGTCTTTATTAGATGAGCGACTGTTCCGATGTTCAAATCTTAGATGGTCGACATCATATGATCAAATGTCGGAAAGGTCGAAGGTGAAGGTCAATGGCTTTTCACGCGCAGAATGGAAAATTTTCCCTTTCAGCACTGAAGTGCGTTCTCGGAGTTGGTATATTTAAGGGAGGGGGTGTGGGGAGTGCAGGAGGGCTTGCCCCCCTGCTCAGAGCAGTAAGGAAAGTTTTTTTTATTATATAGTCGATGTTTAGAACTTCGCTCATATGAGTTGGCTCATGTGAGGTTCGAAGTTTTGAAACTTCGACTATATAATATAGGCCCTCTCTGCACTACCCCCTATGTGTTGCCCTCCCTGGTAAGATCTGATCATAAATCAGTCTAATTCAAAGTAATGATCATACCTGACCCCCTCAAGAGCAAAAAAGATAAAAAATTTCTCCAAACCAAACTATAGCCTCCTAAATGATGGCATAGCATAAATAGTTTCAAATCCCTACTACTACTATCAACAATGACTCTTATACAGAGGTGTGCACAAATGCCCTGTATGAACACCTGTATAAATTTATAGACTCAGCTGTACCTGAATGGATCAAAACAATGTCCTCACAAAAAAAGCAAGCCACCCTGGTGGACCTCAGTCATAAAATGTTATACAAGAAGAAGAAGAAACTAATGTCTAAGAACAAGAGTGAACTGACTCAACAGAGGAAGGACACCCTCCACAGCTTGAACAAGCAGATTAGATACCTTGTAAAGTCCTCTAAAGCCAATTCTAAAGCTAAACTAGCATCTGAAGCTAGGGATAATCACAAGGCATTCTTCAGCTACGTCAGAAATCTAAAAGGGAAGGCCCAGCTTTATGTCGAACTAGTGGTGGACAGTACCACTCATACTGACCCTGAGGACATTGCCAACCTGCTAGCAGACAGATTTGGTGCAAACTTCATCCCCATCAGACATGCCCCAAAGCATACCTGTCACCAGTTCTCTGCCTATGCAACCATACCCATATGTACTTTTTTTATTTTTTCCCCTATCAGATTTGTTTGTTTTTCAATTGAATTGTGCAGGTTCTAAGTCACATTAAAGGTGAGAAACGTTTTGAAATGATTTGTTGTGGTCTCATTTTTTACATCACAAAAAACTGGCATTTTAACAGGGGTATGTACACTTTTTATATCCACTGTATGTGTGTTTTTGTGTAAGTTGGTGAAGTACACATTTGTGTGGTACACAATTCATCTGAACATTTTTATCTAGAATGCAATTGTTCAGCAACTCATTTGTGTGAAACTGTTTGGTCTAAGCACAATTTTGTGTGAAAAGATAACAGTGACAATCCATTCATCAACAAGGAGAGTTGAATTTCTGAGCTTGTGAGGGGGCAATTCCCCCCCCTGAAATTATATACACCAACTCTATGGTTGCAAAAAATCTAAGAAGGGAGAACGCTCTTAAAAGAAGGGAACCACTGCCAGTGTGAGCTTATGCATTGCACCAGCACTGATTTGCAATGAAAAAACACTGACCTGTGTTATGTGGTAGAAATGATTCCATTGATGGACACTGTTCCATACAGCATATTTCCTGACTGTATCTGTCAGTTAAACGTGGTTAGATCAGGTATGTTTAGATGAATTGTGCATCACACAAAAGTGTATCCTACCAATTTAAATGCATTTTTATATATATATATATATATATATATATATATATATACACACACACACACACACACACACTTGCATATGTATATACACACACATACATACACCCATATTTGAATACGTAAAGAGGAAAGTAGTTGCTGGAACATTAAACCAATTTATATCTTAGGTGATTGTCACTGCATTTCTCTTTTTTTGTGGATTTTTGCCCTCATATGATACAGGCAAAAAATGCAGTTTTGCAAGTGCTGTAACACATACTACCATGTGCATTGAAGTATATTGCCATATACTCAGATTTTTAAGGCGCAAGGCCAGTGTGTGTGATAGTGCTGTACTACAGTCTGGGTTTTTGGTAGCATCTGCTTAGTGTGTGCCCCAGCATATATTATAGCTTACTTCATACGTTTTAGTGGGAAAGAAGCACTAAGAAGTTATTCTTATTTCATTAAAAGAATTAAAGACCCTGTGCCGATGTAATTAAATAGTACTGCACAGAGATGATTTCAGAACTTCTGCAGAATATTTTATGTTTTGACCCGGTGTGTTTCAGCATTTGTAAGATATTCAGGATTTTTGTCAGCATTCTTTTTCTCATTGTTCTCTGCATGACTGTAGTAAAGCATACTCCTCAGATGTAATTGTTCATCAGTCTGAGGAAGACAGTAATGGTGGAATTTGCTAGAGCCTTCAAGACTTGCTGCAAACAGAGTGCTTTGCAGTTTGCCATGGACAACATGTATGTGATGTGGTACATACACACAGCCAAAGCAAAACATACTCTTAACAAATGAGCAGGATGGCAGTGACATTGTGGGATCTGGCTTTATCTCCCAGCATTGTTTGATACCTGTCTGCTGCTATGAGACCATAGTGTCACTCCTCTTATGTACATTAAGATGACAGTGTGGCTTGGGTGTTTGTTTAAGTAGTTTATTGCAGGAAACACATCAGGATGGATGATGACAAACATTTAACTTAAATGAACTATCTAACTGACTGACTAAATACATGCATGCTATCGCTCTGGCTTCTCACTCAAAATGGCAATCTTGCCTGCACATGCTCAGTACTTGTATGCATGTGCCCACTGACCAGAATGCTTCTTAAAGATGTATTACACAGTCTAATCTACATCTTTCCTCTTTACTGAGCTGTCTCATATAAACAATGACATTTCGATAGGCATGCAGTTATACAGACACTATTAAAGAAAACAACAGTCATGTCCAAGTTACTGTGTATATGGAGCTAGGTTTTGACATGTGACCTGATCTCGTAATGTAATAGGACTGGGTTTAGCAATAGTGACAGTCACTGGGGAATGTTCTGCTTGAGGAGACTCAGGGATCTTCTCAGGAACAGGGATTGCTGACGGAATGCCCTCTGGAATACGAACATTGGACAACAAGTCACTCTGGGAACTAGAGTCTTTGTCATAGGCAAGATGTAACACTGGTTTGGACACTGGTAACAAATGCTTCAGATTTTGTCTGAGTTCCATTCCTTGTGATTCCACAGTGTACGATCTTGGCTGTTGACACAAACTGTTCACAAGTCCGATGCGATCAAAACCTTTTGACGTCTGCATCCACACTATCTCCCCTTTTTGTAAAGAACGGAGCAGTTTGTTGGTTTTATCATAGTAAGACTTTTGGGACAAATGCTTTTTCACAGTTGGGCTTTTACTGCTTTGTTGTTTTTAGCACATGGAACCATTAACTATTGCTTATTGGTAATGTGGTTCTGGTTTGTCTCAACACATCTGGATTTCTCTAACAGCTGATGTGATGTTGTCAGCCTTGCCTTTATTCTCACTTCTGGGTCAGATCCGATGCGTCAAATCCATCTTGACCATTTTTTCCAGCTCGAGGTCTTCAGCAAAGTTCATGGGCCTTATTCTTTAACCATAATGCATCCCCTTAGTTACCTCAGATCTTATTTGCCACACAGCATAGAGGTTCATCACTTATAGCTCTGGGCTAAGTGCTTAGCTTTTTGACTATTACTTTTAGGTAGAATATTACTTATCTTCTATAAATCTTAAATATCTCTGTTATTTCTCTATTTACTTCTTCACCTGGTTATTTACCTTAATATTTGTCTGTTTAAGTTAGAGGGTGTCTAGGAACGTCCGTGTTAGTTAGAAGATGTTCCTTATCTTTTATCTTCTTTCCCCCTTCAAAAAAATTTAGTGATTTTTATTAGTATTAGTATATTTCTGTTCTTCTGACTCAAGATTACTGTTTGACCATGTGTGCATGAAGTCCGTTTAAGTTAGAGGACTAGTTCTTTACTTAGAGTGACTGTTGTATTCTTGTCTTCCTCCCTCTATGTCTTAATTATGTCTCAGAAACAGGAAAGCAAGCCTTTGGGCTTCAAAAAGTGTGAAAAATGCAGTAAAAAGAAGACCCTCAGCAATTCACAAACTGTGTGTGTATAGTTTAGGACCTCTTCATCTGCAGGAGTCTTGTTCCATTTGCCACAATTTTAACAGTGGGCATTAATGGAACGCAAAAATAAACTCATTCTGAAAGGCCTTTTGAAATCACCTTTCTCTGAGGCTATATCTCCTGAATCTTCAGAATACAATGAAAAGACCTTCATCGAAGCCAAGATCCTCGGAGCTGAAGCAGAAGGCTCCAAAGTTGACTGATCCAAAGGCTCTATCGCAGCAGACATCTCCTCCTAGTTCCAAAATTCCTTTGGAGCAGGGAATTTCATTGGCGCTGACTACTTCCACTGAACATAGACAGAGGAGCCGATCTTCTTTTATTGAGAAGCTTTCTTCTCAGCTCCTTTCCCCACTACTAACTACATCAAAGTCACCTACCCTGTCCCACTAGGTCTACCAGGAGTTTATCTGATGAAGATGTGGATAGGGTCATAAAGAGACTTTTGAAGACACCTGCTTTGGCCATACTTATATTGGATCTGAGCCCAAAGGAATCTGGTCAGACTCATACTCCCTCTTCTTTTACAGTTCCTCCTCTAATCCATTCCCCTGCTTCGGAGCCGGAAGATTCTGATGTCCAGGTTGTGTCGGTGTTGGCTCTAGGACCCATACCATAATCTGATCTCATATCTGCCCCGAGTATGTGTTCCCACGGGCCCTCTCCACTGGTCCACACAGATGTTAGGCCTCAGGATGTACCTCAGGATACTGCCCCTCTTCTGAAAACTTTCCAGAGTATCCTACTGAAGAGGTCCCTCAGAAGAGGACATGCAAGAGGAAGCATCTTGACTCACTGGAAGAGTCTATCACATCTGACACTGATCTCGATGAAGCGGAAGGGTCCCCACGATCACCTCTTGAAGATGTCTCCTTTGGAGATATTCTAGAAATCTTAAAACAGAGAGGTGATTGACAGCCGAGGAGTCAGTCTTCCTGAAGGCCTTTGCGTCTCACCCATCAGCTTCAGCTTCTTGAGTTACTCCTCCTTTCGACGAGTTTATTAAATTAATCTCACAAAAGGCTTGGGAGACCCCAGACTTGATAGACCCTACTCCTAGGAGGCCAAATAAATACATCACTGCCCCAAAAGAAAATAAGTTTCTAATAAAGGGTGTAGGGGTTGATGTCATGGTCATGGCGTCGACCATTAGGAAGGAACTCTCCAAGACAAGTTCCTCTATCCATCCTCCTAATAATGACTCTAGGACTATGGATAGGTATGGGAAGTGCATCTTCTCATCAGTGACCTTTGCTTTGCTGTCTCTGAATTATTTCACTCACTTCACTAGACTGCAGAGGGACCTGATTAAAGAATTATCAGACTCCCTCCAAGGGGGCTGTAGCTGATGTAGTAGCAGAGAAAATCAATGCTCAGCTTGCTACCTTGAATTCAGTTGTCAAGTCGTTCTTGAGACTCATTTCTTAAACAGCAGATGGAGTGAGTAGGGCAGCAGGCTGAGGTATCACTCTTGGGAGGCAGGCCTGGATGCACATTTGTGATTTCATAGAGCCCTTCAAGTCTTCCTTCATTAACATCCTTTTAGACAGAGCCTCCCTTTTTGCACCAAAAGTGAAGGAAACACTCACCAGGTGTGAACAAGAGGGTAAGACCTTGTCTGCCATTGCAGTTTGTTTTTCCAGTCCTACTAGACCCTTTCCCAAGGATAAAAACGATAGTGGAAAAATGTGGTTCAGAAAATCTCAGAGGTCTTACCAAGATATACAAGGTGAAAGTTCCACCACAGGCAGAGGGGGGACAATAATGGAAGATGCCACCCTTGTGGCAGAAGAGGGCCACATAACCATGGCTACAGGGATTCTTTCTTTGGCAGATCTTTACAGCGCTCCTGAAGGAGTGCCCGATTGCTCGCCTCTGGAGGCAGTCAGGGGGTCGATTGTCCTTGCATCAAGAAACCTGGCTAAAGTTAAATGACAAATGGGTGCAGGATGTAATATCCAGAGGATACATCGTTCCCTTCTCCCTTCCAATCCCCAAAAACAAAGTGGCTCCAGATGTTCCACCCAGTCAAAAGGAACAAGCAACTATAGAAATTCAAAAGTTGCTAAGAAAAAGAGTCATCCAAGAAGTCCCCGCAGACCAGAGAGGATCTGGAACCTACTCTAGATTCTTTTTAGTTCGTAAAAGAACAGAGGACCATAGGCCCATTGTAGATTTCAGCAATCTAAACAAATCAGTAAAGAAGACCAAGTTCTGGATGGTGACACTGCAGTTGATATTTCCATTTCTGGAAAAAGACAGTTGGATGTGCTCTATAGACCTTCCAGATGCGTACTACTATATTTGAATGGATAGGCGGTCCAGGAGGTTCTTGCTCTTTTGGCTAGGAGCCAATCACTTCCAGTTTCAAGCTCTGCTCTTTGGTCTCACTACAGTCCCTAGAGTGTTCACTAAATGTATGGCAGTAGTAGCAGCTCACCTGAGATGCAAAGGATTCTGCATGTTCCCATACCTGGATGACTGGCTCATAACCGCCCCAACCAGGCATCATTTACTCTGATCAAGAAATTACATCCTTCAACTCTTCCCCGTTTCTAGGCATTACCATCAATTACAAAAAAATCTGCGCTAGAGTCATCTCAAACTTTACCATTCATAGGAGCAGAGATAAACACTACCATACAAATACCAAGACTACCACAAGACAGGGTAGACGACCTCCATCATTTCGTCAAAATAAGGAAATCAAAAGCCATCGCAAAACTAGTTCTCCAGGTCCTATGGCAAATGGCTGCATCCATTATACTAATTCCCCTAGCTTGTCTCCATATGAGAGTTCTCCAGTGAATGCTTTTTGCTCAGTGGTCAATCCTGGAACTTCCGACATCTCACAAAATTATAACCAGTGCCTGCAAAAAAGATCTCCTATGGTGGATTCACTCACCTTTAATACCTCAAGGATGTCCCTTTATTTCTCCTCAATCTCTGGCCATGGTGACCATGGACACTTCCCAGATTGGGGGGAGGGGGCATTTTCTTGGGAAAACAGTTCAAAGGCATCTGGCAAGATCATGAGCCTCATTTGCATATAAATGTCCTAGAGATGAGAGCAGTGCATTTAGCATTGCAAACAGTCCAATACTCTCTTCCTCTGGGAATGATAGAAGTCCAGACAGACAACATGTCTGTAGTGTGGTATATAAACAAACAGGGAGGAACAAGATTGTACTCACTTTGTTGAGAAGCTCTCAGGGTCTGGCATAGGGCGATAGCCTCTGACCACTTTCTGATTCCAGTGCACATCCTGGAGAAATCCAGCGTCATAGCAGACAAACTGAGCAGAGCCATTCTATGGCTGCGTGAGTAGTTCCTCAATCAGAAAGTTACAGAAGTAATCTTCTGAAAATGGGGCCAGCCTTGCTGCGATCTGTTTGCATCACCCATAAATGCCAAATGCAGCAACTACTTTGCCCTAATCCCTCCTACGGAGGAGTCACCGAGGGATGCACTTGTTCACGGTTGGACCTGGGACTTCTTTATTCCTTTCCCCCGATTTCTCGAATTTCAAAGTTTCTACAGAAAGCGAGTTTGTTGGATACAACCATTATCCTAGTTTCTCCATACTGGCCTCACCAAATCTGGTTACCCTTTCTTCAACCTCATCTGCGAGATGAACCCTAGATTCTGGACCCAGTTCCAGACCTCCTGACACACCTGTCGGGAAAAGTTCATCCCAATCTAGATGCCCTAAAGCTGACAGCTTGGCTGATGCAGTTCCTCTAATTGCCAGGTTTCCATCCCTGTCCTCCTCAGTCAAACATATTATATTATCATCTCATAAAGCATCTACTCAAAAACTTTACAAAAGCAAATGGAAGAAGTCTGTTGTGTGGGCAAACTGTAAAAAAATAGACCCTTTTACAGCACCAGTTCATTCTGTGTTACAGTTTTTGTCAGAGATATTCAATGATGGAGCAGCGGCAGCTTCAATTAAAGTTCAACTAGCTGCAATTTCTAATTTTCATATAGGAGAAAATGACCATCCTATAATGTCACACAGACTCTGCAAAGCTTTTTTGAAGGGCACTGTTATGTTAAGACCTCCATATAAGCATCCAACACCCCCTGGAGATCTCAATTTTATTTTATCTAATATTGTATTTCCTCCCTTTGAGCCCTTAGGTACATGTGACTTGAAATATCTCTCCTGGAAGACTCTGTTCTTGGTAGGTATTGCTTCGGTGAGAAGGGTATATGAGTTGCAGGCTTTATCCACAAAACCTCCATATCTAATCTTCCACAAAGACAGTGTCATTATGCACTAACCCTTCCTTTCTACCTAAGGTTGTGACAGAAAATACCCTTAACCAATCTCTAGACCTTCCAGTTTTCTTTCCCAATTTCCAAAATAAAGGAGAGTATTCCTTGCATCTCTTGGATGTTCACAGACAGTTACATTTCTATTTACATAAAACTTCACAATTCTGAAAATCAGATCAGCTTTTTGTCTCATATGCTGAGATAAGGAAAGGTCAACCAGTTTCAAAAGTCACATTGTCCAGATTGCTATCATTATGCATATCCCACATGTACAATTCTAAAAACAGAGCCCTTCCAAACGTTAAAGCTCATTCCACTAGATCTGTGGCCACATCTGCAGCCTTTCAGGCTAGACTACCACTGGATAATATCTGTGCTGCAGCTACTTGGGCAAAACCTCATACCTTTATTACTCCTTACAAAGTGGATTTGGCCTCTAGGAGTAGAGCTTCCTTTGGTTCTATGGTCCTGAGTAGTATTCTCCCATGAGCCACCTCAGAATTTAGTTACTTGGGATGCGGTCCCACAAGTGAGAAAAAAAGGCGAGATTGACAGCATTGCGTAAAGTAGTTATGTTCTTACCATAACTTTCCATGTGTGTTGTCCGTGACATCCTTTATTCTCACAACCCTCCCTCCTTGCCCCCTGCTTATACTCCTGGTGTAAAGATTCAGCAGGACCGTTTAACTTCAGAGAATATTCCCTTTCAGTCTGATACTAATTCATAGTAGTATGTATTGAGATATTATACACACTATATAAATATATATATATATATATATATATATATATATATATATATATATATATATATATATATATGTATTCACTTCATAACACTGAAAGCTCAAAACACTGAAACTTCAAAATCTTGAAAACTAAAAACACATATCATACATATACTGGGTTTAAACAACATAATCATAGCACTTCACTACACTAAGTGCAATCTTGGAGTTGATATATTTAAGTAGCAGGGGGTGTGGGGGGTGCAGGGGTACTTGCCCCCCTGCTTACACTTGGTGGAAAGTGCTATGATTTATGTTGTTTAAACTCAGTATATGTATGATATGTGTTTTCAGTGTTTTGAGTTTTCAGTGTTTTGAAGTTTCAGTGTTTTGATCTTCTATATTATGAAGTTTTCTCATTTTCAGTGTTTTGAGTTTTCAGTGTTATGAAGTGAATCTATATATATATATATATATATATATCAGGAAGCTGCTACTATAGAACCTCTTCTATTTCCATTTGCTGCTGGGGGCAAACAAGATATGAGTTAACTAAGGGGATGCATTATGGGTAAAGAATGAGGCCCACAAGCTTTGCTGAAGATCTCGAGCTGGAAAAAAATGGCCGAGATGGATGTGAGCCACAAGTGGGAATAAAGGACGAGCTGGATGACACACATGAAACAGTACGGTAAGAACACAACTTCTTTCTTTGCAATTTGAACTGCATGTTCAGCCAAGCTGTTTGACTAAGGGTATACAGGACTACTCATAACATGAACAAAGTCCCACGAGTTGAAAATTTCTTGAACTGCTCACTTGTAAACTGTGCACCATTGTCAGAAATAACTCTGTGCGGACTACCACGGACAGAAAAATGTCTTCAACTTAGTAATGACAGTACTGGAAGTTAGGTTAGGAAGTAGGTCTGCCTCACACCAATTTGAATAAGAGTTTAATAACAGCAAGTAATAATACTACAGAAGGATGAGACCTATACACATGCTGATGTAGAAGTGATATGTGATCTGGTAGAAATAGTCCTGCTCAATAATGTTTTTACATTTAATGAGCAGGCATATATCCAACTAGATGGCGTAGCTATTGGCACATCTTGTGCCAATAGCTACGCCAATCTAGAATGGCAGATTGGGAAATGACACATTTGTTTGAAATGTTAGAATTTAAAGAGAAAATTTTATTTTGTAAACGATTTGTGGACGACCTTTTCCTTATTTGGAAATCAGAAGAGATGGAACTGAACAATTTTTTGGAACAGGTGAATTCGAGTGTATACTACCTAAAATTCACGATGGCAACATCTAAAGAAATTATAGCTTACCTAGATGTATATGTAGAAAGGCTGTCTAATGGGCTCCTCAATACTGGTGTTTACAGAAAGAAATGTTACAGGAATACTTATTTGCATAGAACCAGTATGCATCCAGAGTTTATATTTACAAATATAGTAAAAGGCCAAGCAATGAGGCCTTCACGGTTGAATTCAACTAATACCGGATATAGAAGTGAACTAAGTGAACTAAAACAAAAATTTCTAGATAGATCATATAGACTGGAAGAGATAGATGCAGGCTTACAAGGTATGGATAGTATAAGAATGAGTAAGGCGTATCCATACTTTGCAAATAGGTGTGGGATTATTGGAACTGTAGATAATAAAAATAAAAATAATCAAAATTATAATGTGGATGAAGTAAAAATATTTATATTTTATACACAAGATGCAAAAAGTATTAAAGAAATATATAAGAAATATTGGGATATTCTAACTGTAGATTCCAGTATATCTGATTTAGTAGGTAGTAATCCTAGGTTTTTATATAAAAACAAGTTGAATTTATATAGGATGCTATGTGGCCCCAATAGGGTAGGAAATAAAAATCCACATATTAAAGCAGGGGTGACTAAACCATGTAATAAATGTAGATACTGTTCATTTATTGAGCAAACAGCTACATTTATAAATCCTATAACACAACGTTATACATTCTCTGTACAAGCCACATGTGATACGGCCCACGTAGTTTACTTAGCGACATGCACATGTTGCCCAGCATTCTACGTGGGAAAGACAGACCGAAGATTGAAAGATAGAATAAGAGAGCATCTGTATAATATTAAAACTAGGTCTTGTAATAATGCATTGTTTAAACATATACATGAAACTTCGATGGAACATAAATTTAAATTTATGGTAATTCAAATCAACAATGTGACCATTAGACGTGGTGATATATCGAATAAAACAGAACAAAATGAAATGAAATGGATAATTAGGCTAAGGGCGGGCCATCCACCAGGACTAAACGATAGGGTTTCTATTAAACAAGCCTTAAAGGCCAGAAAGTTGAAATAATATAATGTATAGACATATATATGTATAAATTATTAATATGTAAAGTACATAAGAAATTCCATTATAATAAAATCTGTTACGGAAATGTAAAGGGATAATAGTGAGTTTATAAGGCCCTTTGCATATATTGTATATATTCTATATTTATTACATACATATATATTTATATATATATATATATATATATATATATATTTTTTTTTTTTAATAAGGTATTTATATATATATATATATATATATATATATGACAATTTTATTAATATGTTTTATTTATTATTAGTGATTGCTAACGTACTTGTTGTAGATGTCATGTTTTCCATATCAGTTTATGCATATTAATTATAGAAAATTTTATATATTTTATATATACTATATGTTTTATATCTATGTATATTCGATGTACTTTTTACGCTTAGCTTTAGCGTAACTGTATTTTAAACATGTGAAGGAAATGCTATAGCGCTGTATTCTAAATAGTTCTTTAATAGTATTAATTGAATTAATTCATATAGGATATGACATCAGAATGAAGGGGAATGAATTTGTATATAATGGGAATACTTGTGGTTTAATGTTATTGGCCTGAGGAAGCCTACGGGTGAAAGCGCTAGCCTATTTTATTTTATGTTAATAAAGCCTTTAAACTTGAAGTCGTTTTTCCTGCATGGATTTATCTTGTGGATTTTACTGGTGAAGTGAATACTGCCTAAAAAGTTTTTTGTGAACCAGAGGGAAGTTCCACAGTTACGAAGAGCTAAAAAGCGGTTTGGTGAAATATTGGTGTTGAGACTATATTATAGAACCACGAAGAGCTGAAAAGCGCTTTGGTATAGAGGTTTACAAATATATGAAAGAACTTGTAATCTGCCTTTGTGCCCTCCCGTTTTTTGCACTTGGATCTTTTCTAATTGATCAGTTTGCCTGTTGGATTGCCCTCTTTTAATAAAAAATGTACCTTATTTAATTTACAAAACCTTTTGAAATGATTCCACTTACTGCAAGAATGACACTGCTGACCAATAGCTAAGCACTTTTCTCATTTGGGTTCATGACTACTACCACAATTATGACAGTTGAGTATGAAGTTTGCTATAGGTTTTGCTGAGTCACCCCTGTGCTTTGCTGCGTGCACCTCAGGCCTTAATGAAGTTGCCACACCCTTGGGCCTATATCTTTTAACCTTGTGTTGCATACTATCTACGTGAGTTGTGAAAGGTGCTGGAAGGCTTACCCTTCTCATTTGTAATCAAACTTGTGTGCCTTTCTGTAAGCTTGTATATCTGACAAATCTTAATGGCTTTATTTAACATCAAATCACTGTCTCGAACCAAAATCTTTCTCACTATGTCATTATTAATACCACTTACAAGCCTATCTTTTATCAGCTCATCTCTCTAATGACCAAATCTGCACATTTTAGCCTTATTTCTCAAGTCAATTATATACTGCAAAAGTTTCACCAGGCTTTTGATCTCTTTTGTAAAATAAGTGACTTTCCATTGTAATATTCATTTGGGGGTTACATATTTTTCTAAATTTACATTTTAAGCACTCAGGGTCTTCCCGCGTTTCAGCACAAAAACAGCAGGTGCATACACAAATGAACACTCTCTTTCAGTGTTGTCTGAACCAGCTAAATTAAGCAAAATAAATGCTTTTGTGCATGTGTCTTTATCAGAAAAAGCAGCCCGTATAAAAATATTGTATTCCTGCTTAAACACACTCCAGTTCTCTGCAATATTGTTATCAAACTCAGGTGGTACGGATCTGCAAAATCATTCTGCCATGCCCACAGATTATAGTAAAACAGTGCAATCTTGGCCCTTGTAATTATGTACGAACATGCACACACACCAAGTACTTGTAATAATATTCAAATGCACAATAAACTCTTTGAAGAACTGTACTCTGTGAAATATTCTTTGAAATAACTGTATAGGTTCATAGGTTCATACTAGGCTGTCTGCCCTAGGGGATTTATAAGCCTAGCCAGAGTGTGTTTGGCTTTTGTCACCCATTTTAAATTAATTTTGCTATGCCCATTTTCGAGGTTAGTATACTGTGCCTCTGTCTAACAGTGACACAGAAGTGATACCCGGGGTAAACCTACGATCTAAAAAAGTGATGAAGGCGCTGCCCAGTAACAATAAAGGCTTTCCTCTTCCGTTAGTGGAAATAATTAGTCATTGATGCACCTTTGATATACCAATGTCCGACCAGACAAAAATTTGAAATTACAGTTTATGTATTAACGAAAATAAAAATAAATAAAAAAACGAATTAAAATTCCATAACCATTCTTATTAATCAATTAGTTAATTACTCTTGCTTATTTATACTGAGGATGTGTTTGTTATAATAGATTCTGATGAAGTCTCCACATAGGAGATGAAAGCGCTCAATCTGGGAATTTTAATTAGTTTTTATTTATTTATTTTATTTTCGTTAATACATAAACTGGAATTTCAAATTTTTGTCTGGTCGGACATTGGTATATCAAAGGTGCATCAATGACTAATTATTTCCACTAACGGAAGAGGAAAGCCTTTATTGTTACTGGGCAGCGCCTTCATTAATTTTTTGGTTGAAGTTGTGAGTTAAACCTACGATCTCCCGTCCACTCATCAAGATTCCTCTTGAAGAGAGTCAATGAGGGACTCTGCCTAACCTGGACTGGGATTTTATTCCAGAGTGAAGGGAGCCTCTCGGTTATGAATCTGTCCCTCCAACATGTCCTATTTATTTCAGTGCTGAGGTTCAAGTCTCTCGAGCACGTAGCTCAATGGGATTTGGATTTTCTGAGCTGCAGCATGTCCATTAATTCCGGGTTGGACATGACTTTATACGTCAGGCACAGATTGCCTCTGAGCAGGCGGTATGCCACTGAGTAGAGCTGGAGTTTCTTTAACCGGGCAGCATATGGCATCTGTTTGAGCCCTTTGATCCTCTTGGTGAGGTACTTTTGGGGTCTTTCCAGTTGCTGCAGGTGTCTGGTAAGGTACATCCCAAAAGGGGCATTGTACTCAATTATGGGCCTGATGAGGGATGAGTAAAGGGGCGCGATGACCTCCCCTGATCTAGATGTGAATCCCTTCATGATTAGGTGGGCTATATAAAATGTTTTTCTAACCACTTCGGCCATGTGGTTGTCAAATGAGAGATTGCTATCAACTTGGGTCCCCAGGTCCCTAATTACTTCTTCTGTACTTAATGGATTACCACCTATGTGGTAATTTGTGGGCACTTTGTTTTTGCCAAAGGGGATGACTATACACTTTTTGACGTTTAGCTTGAGGTCATGGCTCTGGCACCAGTTGTCTGTTTCTATGAGGCCCTTTTGGAGGAAGCTTGTGTCGGCTGGAGAGTCGATTATGGCGCCCAGTTTGCAGTCATCTGCGAACTTGGTCAGCCACAGTCCTTCTGTGTTGGCCTATACCTCTGAGAAATATATACCGAACAAGAGAGGTCCCAGGACTGAGCCTTGTGGGACCCCACTTGTAACTGGTTTGGAGTCTGACATGGCTCCAGCAATTCTAACCATGTGGGTTCTGTCCTTGAGCCAGTTTGCAACCCATCTAGTGACACAGGGGTTTATATTTAAGCTGGTGAGCTTATCTATAATGCCCGAGTGGGGTATTGTATCGAAGGCTTTTGCGAGGTCCAGGTAGGCTGTGTGGACCACCTTCCCCTCGTCAATGGCCTTGGTGACTGTTTCAAAGAAATCGACCAGGTTTAAGAGGCAGGATCTGCCCTTAACAAAGCCGAACTGGGTAGGATCCAGTGTCTGTAGGTCCCCAATATCTTTATTTATGAGGTCCATGATGATCCTTTCCATAGCTTTGCAGACCAAACTAGTCAGGCTTATGGGGCGATAGTTTCCAGGATCCATTGAGGCACCACCTTTGTGGAGAGGGACCACTGTTGCTGTACGCCACTCTTTGGGTACATATCTTGTAGTGAGGCTTAGATTGAACAGTAGTTTTATGTTTGGGTTTAGCTCTTCTTGGAGTTCATGTAGGACGCAGCCCGGGACACCATCTGGTCCCATTGATGCTGTGTTTTTTGCTTTGGAGAGGACGGCTGTTACCTGAGCATCTGAGATGTCAGGGGGGCAGCACTCTGCTGGAATAGATATGTGCCCTTTTGTTGGGGGGGGGGGTGTGGAGAAGTTTGCGC
This sequence comes from Protopterus annectens, assembly GCF_019279795.1. Taxonomy (NCBI): domain Eukaryota; kingdom Metazoa; phylum Chordata; order Ceratodontiformes; family Protopteridae; genus Protopterus; species Protopterus annectens. The sequence continues at coordinate 126,446,835 of NC_056750.1, forward strand.
TGAACCTGTCAGCTAGGATGTTGGCAATGTCTGTGGGTTCAGCGTATTTTTTGTCATTTTGGACTAATTCTGAGCATATCTGGGAATTCCCACCCAGGCTCCTAACGTAACTAAAGAAAGCCTTGTGATTATCCTTAGTGTCCCGTGCAATTTTTCTCTTGAAGCTGGCCTTAGACGATTTTATGAGTGCCCGTAGTTTTTTGCTAATACTGATCAGAGATGCCTTCCCTTTTTGGGATTTTGCTTTATCATGTAGTAGCTTCCTCCTCCTATTGTATAGTTTGTTTATGGCTGGGGTCCACCAGACAGGACGTCTGCCTTTGGAGGATTGGGTCTTGGTTTTATTTGGGATTGCATGATCCATGCATTCCTGAAGGTGTTCATAGAATGCGTTTATAAAGGATTCTGCGGTCTGGGCCATATTTTCCACAGGCCCAGGGGCTTTGAAGGATTCCATCTCGGTTTTGAGGAGTGTGAAATTTGCTTTAGAGAAGTTTTTCACTGTGGTTTTCTGGGCAGGGTGTGGGGTTGGGATGTGAATATCCAATGAGATTAGTTTATGGTCTGATCTTACCAGTGAGGGATACACTTCTGGTCTGGAGCATAGAGTCCCCATGTTGGTGATGATCAGGTCCAGTATGTTTTCCCCTCTTGTGGGAGTGGTAACAAGTTGTTCCATAGCATTTGAGTTTATAAATTCTAGGAACCTTTGGGCTAGGATGTTGGAGCTAGAGTAATACTCCCAGTCTATGTCTGGGTAGTTGAAGTCGTCCAATATAATGGTGTTTGGAGAGACCTTCATATTTTCCAGTTTTCTCAGGATGGTCGAGTGGGGTTCCTGGATTTGGGAGGGTGGTCTGTAGCAGGCTATAAACTGGAAGGCAGTTTTACCCACTGTTAGTTGCACATGGATATTCTCTGATGCTTCGTGCTGTGCTACCAACCTGGAGGTGTGGGTATCTTTGACGAATATTGATACTCCCCCTCCTTTTGTGGTTCAGTCCAAGTTTTGGGGCCGAAAAGCATGGTATGAGGTATAACCTGGTAGTGCTGGGGTGCTCTCGGGAGCCTTGAACCAGGTTTCTGTTACTGCACAGATATCGATGTTCTCCATGCTAAGGAGAGTTTTGAGTGCGTGCATCTTGAGGTTTAGACTTCTGGCGTTGAGTAGCATTACTCTTAGTTTCTTATCCCTTGTGATACCTATGGAGGTGGGTTTGTCTTTTGAGCCTTGCCTAAAAAAGGCACTATGGGGGTAGCAAGAGCCTTTGCCAATATCTGAAAGCCCAGGGGTGACAGGTGCAAGCCGTCCCTAGTGAAGCATCGTGGCTTGTCGAACATGTCATCCCAGGCTGACAGGCATTAGATCCCCTTTGAATGACACCAGTACTTAAGCCAGTTGTTGAAATTGATCATCTTGTCTTCATATTGTGGCATCATTCTTGGTGAGGGTAAGATGCTACTCAAGGTCAGGGTCATACCGGCCTGGGCTACATGCTCAGAGAGCTCCTTTATGTCTCTCTTCATGTAGTCCAGGGAGGTACGTCTCAGGTCATTCACACAAGCATGGACAATGACTGAGTCATATTTGTACTTGCCTTGGAGTGACCTGAGTGCTTGTGTTATGTGGCGGATCCTAGCACCCAACAGGCAGCTCACCGTGACCTTCTCCTTGTTCAGCCTGGTGAGCGGGACGTCAGTGTGCCTGATGATAGAGTCAGCTATTACAAGTGTATCAGGTGTGTTGTTTAGCCTTAAGGGTTGTGACTGTTCGGCACACTGGCTTTGTGAGCTATGTGTTGCATGTGTTTTGTTGTGGGGTAACGGTTGTTTGGGTGTCTGCTTTGGAGGTCTCTGCTGCTTAGGCAGATTTTTATTTAGAGCCTGTGAGTATGTTTTTGTGTGTTTATGTGTTTGGTTTGCTGTCGTGGTAGGTCTGTGTGAGACTGGAATTGTAGTGAGTGTGGTTTCCTTCTCCTCCTGACTGGTTACGCCAGTACTGAGTTGAGAGAGCTTAGCCTCCAGTTTGGCTGGTTGCATCTCTCATATGTGTTGGAATTTGTTGGGAGGAGGAGAGGGTTGTCTGTGTACATGAGGCAGTTGTAACATTGCCTCAAGATTCCCAGATTCACCAGCTGGACCGGGGAGGAGATTGACAACTGACCTTTGGACATGCTAGAATAGTATTGGGAATTCCTTTTTAATTGAAAAAAAGGGCCAATGGGGAACAAGGTACTCAAGAGGTGTTTGTGAGGGTGTAGTGCTTTTAATTTTTTAGTGCTGACTTAGTGAGCAAGGGCCAGGTAACTTAAATGCAATGTGTTACAGGTAACTTAAATGCAAAAACGACAAACAGTAACTTTCTTTCAAGTGAAACAAGGAAATAAGTACAGTAAGCAATGCAGATATCACTAGGGATCCACAGAAGCGCTGAAAAGCCGTGTTTTAGGTGGAATTAGCGTTTCAGGGAAATAACAAGCAAACAAGCATACACACAAAGCTGGATTCAGCAGGCCTGAATCTAGTCTATGCTACAGCAAACAAGGTGTACCAATTTCAGTAAGAAACAGTTCAAATATGCAGTTACTATAAGCCTTTAACCTGAAATTCCCAGCTCAGAAGGGCAGAGTCTAGCCTCTCCTCCCACAAGAGTGCAGACCACGAACCTTCTTAATGTATAATAACTGGCCTGAAGCCCAAGTGCTTAAACCAGAACTAATACACTTTTAGAATAACAGACACTGAGCCCTCAATCAGCAGTTCCCAACTTAGAAGGATGTAAGCTACCTGTCCTGCCACCACAGTGCAGGCCACAAACCTTTCTAATGTAAAACAACTGGTCTGAAGCCCAACTGGTTAATCCAAAAGACTTAGAATGATAGCTACACTTTAATCAAGTTACTGTAGTTTGCGAAATAACTGCACTGTAATACTGCACACACTTGCAAAGACTTTGCACACTTTGGATACTTCAAATAGCTTTAGTTAATGCGAAAAAGTAGTACACAGCGAAAAAAATATGGTTGCTTTCCCTTTTTTTGTACATTTTATATGCTTCAGATATGGTTTCAAATGTTTTCTTAATTATTTTGAATGTTTTTTTTTAGTATGTCGCAGTTTCGGACATTTCATTTAATAAGAAATTCATTTTGAGTGTTCTGAGTGCTTCGTTTTATATTTGTAGTGAAAGAAATCATGTAAGGAGTTTTAGTACCTGGAATTTCTTTCTAACCTTTTTGCAAGTTGTTTGAATAGTTGGGTTGATCGACTAATATATATTCCTCTACTTCTAACCAGTTACCTCATGGCTGTGACTCTGGATCCTATTCTGACACCACCTTACTCGTCTTATGTACATTAAGAAGACGATGAGGCTTGGGTGTTCGTTTAAGTAGTTTATTGCATAGAAACACATCAGGATGAATGGCAAGAACATTAAACTTAAATTGTCTGACTGACTACATACATGTATCCTCTCGCTATGGCTGCTCACTCAAAATGTCACTCTTGCTTGCACATGCTCAGTACTTATATACACGTGCCCACTGACTGGAGTGCTTGTTAAAGATGTATCACACAATCTGATCTACAAATACATCTAAATCATGAGTGCCAGATCTTTACACATTCTTCTGCATCTAACATCACTGTGGATAATCCTAAAAATAAAATGGATCTCTTTTCCTTACCTCACAGTGCACAGCTTTCTTGATTTCTTACCAAAATATGTGGCAGTCTCTTAAAAAATTAAATTTCAAGTATTTTGTGTGCCTTCCCTTTAATTACTTCTGTATCTTTTCATCCAAATGGCATTCATGAAAACAAGAAGCAAAAGGGCTCAACTAAAAAATAACAGATGTTCATCGTGCATACAGCTGCAGTCATCACAGTAGGGTTATCCTGCCGTCAGGCGGGTCCTCGGTCAGCCGAATTCCAAAGTCTAGGTCCTGCGTCAGTTGTCATCGCTTCTTCCCTGACGTCAGTGCAGCAGGGGTATAAAAGAGGCAGCCGACGCCATTTTCTTCAGTCTTTCTTGCCGCGCGGTTCCCAAAGCAGAAGCAGTTCGCAAGTGCCGGTCGGCCAGCTCCTGAGATTTACGAACAGTATTTCAGCCGAAGTCTTCTTTAAAGCTAAGTACCCCATTGGGGAAATTTTTCTTGCCTCAGTCCGATGTCAGACAAAGTTAATAATTGCATTTCTTGTGGGAAGCAAATACCGCATAAGGATTTTCACTCTTACTGTATACCTTGCTTAGGGCCAGACCACGACGTCTCGGCCTGCCGTTTTTGTGCTAGGTTTAACAAGCGCACTATTAAGCACCGGGCGGAGTTCGCCCTTCATTATTTTGGCAAAAAATTTAATTATATCATGTCGTCGGATGCTCCGACGCCAGTTTTAGGCAAAAGACCCAAGGATAAGGATAGACATCCGAGGCCTGCACCGAGTACTGAGATCATGCTTATGCCGACTACCGGTTCTCCGGTTCTCAGCTAGGCGCCTACGCAGTCCCTGACTACCGATGAAACTATTTTACCGGCGACTTCAGTACCCGAGGCCGCAGGATCCTCGGTCTCCATTCCCACTGCAGATACCGACGCCACTCTTGGCGGGGAAACCGAAATTTTAGCAAGGCCTGCCATTTCTGAAGGCGTTTTCAGGCCTACCACCTCCTCTATTAAATCATTCACTAAGTCTAAAGCTGCAATGAAAATTAAAAAACAAGGGCCTCAGACCCCCTCTCAAGGCCCAATGCCTAAAAAACAGATGCTTAAAATGGCTGAGGATTTGATTACTCTCATCAGGGGTTCTCAACCCCCCTCAGACAAAAGACCCAGGTTGGAGGAAGACTACCCTTCCTCAGACCAGGCTTCTATTACTTCAGACCATTCTGAGGACCAGGATTACACCTATTCCCCATTTGAAGACTCTGATGCTGAGGAGTCTATTCCCTCTGTCTCCCCCCCGAGGACTTCTCTTTTGGGGAAACCCTGCATACATTGAGAGAGCACTTCCACTGGGAAGGCCAAGATTACTCAGATTCCAAGAAAAGGCTCAGAATTTCTACTACTTCCCCAGCATAGGCCCCTGGCTATTCCTCCTGTCTTAGATATTTTGGATGATGTGTACGCAGAAGCCAGTCTTAATCCAGACTCATTACCTCCAGCCCCTGTTAAACCAGACAGATATTACCAGGTTCCTGATTCTCACCAGTTCCTTTATAAAAGCCATACTGCTGACCCAGAAACAATTTCACAGGGTCCCAAGGGGATTAAGGCCTCTACTGCTAAAAACCCTTTGCCTTCAGAGAGAGATTTTAGAGCATTAGAAAGGTGGGGGGAAAAGGTGTGTACATCAGCCACTTTAACCATGAGGGCATTAAACTGTCAATTTCATATGTTAAAATACCAACAGTTCTTGCTATCTCAGCTGAAAGGCAAAATGACACAAACAGAACAGTCAGACTTGAAAGAGTTGCAGGATTTGTTGCATGGAGCAGAACAACTGGGGAAACATACCTTGCAGTGTGGTTTTGATGCTTTAGAGGCCTCATGCAGAACTGCTGTCACGGGGTCTGTCATACGTAGACATGCTTGGCTCAAAGAGCAAACCTTACCAGATCATGTCAAAGCAAAGTTATTAGATGCACCACTACAAAAAGATGTATTGTTCGGTGCTAAAGCTGAGGAGGTACTAAAGAAAATGGAGGAAAAAGCGAAATCTATGCAGTTAAAGATTTCTTGCAGGTGCAGCCTCCACACTTCAGCAGAAACTGGCCTTCAAAAAATTGTCCCTTTCCAGCCACAGACAGACCCCAAAGGGGCAGATACAGATGCCCAAGGGGTAGAGGACAACCTCAAGGATCTTACAAAGCTAGACAGTGGCAAACACCAGCCCCCAGATGTGGAGAAGATAGGCCACAGTCATTTAGAAAACAGATGCAATGACTTTCCCCTATGCCTGCCAAACAAAGATATAATGGCAGCACCTTTGGGCGGAAAACTGGCCTTATTTTCAAAAAACTGGCACATTGTTACACAGGACAAATGGATTCTGGATATTATAGACAGAGGCTACAGGGTCCACTTTCACACCCTTCCAAAAATGAGAGGCTTTCCAAACCTGGCACAAAGGCAAATTTCCGCTCTCATGGATATGAAAGCAATTCAAGAGGTACCTGCAAAAGAACAAGGTCAAGGTTTTTATTCAAGGCTATTTCTGGTACCAAGGAAGGACAAAGATTGGAGACCCATCTTAGACCTATCTATTCTAAACACATTTCTAGAGGTACCAAAATTCAAGATGCTCACATTACAGCAGCTTCTTCCCATGCTGGACAAGGAGTCTTGGCTGGTAACGTTGGACCTTAAGGAGGCATACCTGCATGTCCCTATCAGACAAGATTGCAGAAGATACCTCAGATTTCTTGCAGGTTCAACCCATTACCAATTCTCTGCATTGCCCTTTGGTTTATCTACTGCGCCCAGAGTGTTTACAAAATGCCTGGCTTCAGTAATTGCCTTCTGCAGACAACGCGGAATCCAAATCTACCCATATCGGGATGACTGCCTGATCCAAGCAGACAGAAAGGACCTTCTATTGCAACATCTGGCGTTTGTAATAAAACTGTTAAACTGCCTTGGGTACACAGTGAACAAAAAGAAATCAAAACTAATACCTTCTCAACAGATAATTTTCCTGGGTGCCAGCTTAAATACAACAACCCAGATGGCCTACCTCACGCTAGACAAACAAGGGCAACTGTCTCAATACTACAACAAAATGGCAACTTTAACCAGGCTAACTGCAAGGAAAATACTGCAGGCTCTGGGGTTCATGGCATCTTGCATCCTACTAATACCATTTGCAAAGCTGCATATGAGGAAACTACAATGGTACCTAAAAACTTATGGTCTCAGCACAGCCACAGCTTGGAAACAATTATACCACTCATTCCATGCCTTCAAAAGGAATTTTTGTGGTGGGCTCAAGCATGCTAAAGAAACTCAGGTCTTCCTTTCTGTTTACCACAAGCAACTCAAATCATCACAACAGATGCCTCAGACTACGCCTGGTGAGCACACATGGCAGGTCAGTGTATTCAGGGAAAATGGTCCCAAAAAGAGATGCTCCTGCACATCAACCAAAAGGAGATGCTAGCCGTACAAAATGCTCTTATGACCTTCAAAGACCTACTGCATCCAGGCCAGCTATTAATAAGGACAGACAACACCACAGTCATGTGGTACATAAACAGGGGGGAACGCATTCATACCCCCTGTGCAGGCAAGCCATGACCCTGTGGAACACAGCACTGGAATTACAAATTCAACTACAGGCACAATTCCTGCCAGGGAAGGAAAACACACTGGCAGACAACTTAAGCAGAAATATGACAGACCCACACGAATGGAAGTTGCATCCTCAAGTCTTCTCAAAGATAACTCAGGCATGGGGACAGCCAGACATAGATTTATTTGCTACCCACAGAAATTACCAGTTGGAAAAATTCTGCTCAAGGACCTATCATCCACAGGCCTGGAAAGTGGACGCACTCTCTTTCAATTGGACAACAGTTACAGTCTATGCCTTCCCGCCTCTACCTCTACTGGCCAAAGTCCTATTAAAAACCAGAGCAGAGAGGCCACAAATGATTCTCATTGCTCCAGACTGGCCACAACAGCACTGGTATCCTCTCCTAAAGAGCCTGTCACACTCACCACCATGGATCCTTCCTCAAGTTCCTCTTCTGTTGTCCCAGCACAACTACAAGACCCTTCACAGCCAGCTCAGAACTCTAAATCTAGTTGCATGGAGAATACCTTAGTTTACCAACAAACTCTCCTCTCCAAGGAGGTACAGGATGTCATCTTGGAGGTCAGGAGACCCTCTACTAGAAAAACCTACTCCGCCAAATGGAGAAGATTATGTTCCTGGAATCAAGCAAAGGGTCAGAATCCTTGGGTAATAAATATACCTCAGATTTTACAGTACCTAACTGAAATGTTAAATAGTGGCCTCTCCTTCTCTTCCATCAAGATCCACTCTTCAGCACAATACAATACGGATCCCCCTTTATTCTCACATCCTCTATTAAGGCAGTTCCTCAGAGGGGCAAAAAATATAAAACCCCCACGGAAACCACCAGCTGCAGCTTAGGACCTCAACTTCGTATTGGAGAAGTTGACACTGCCTCCTTTTGAGTCGGCTTCTTCAGCAGAGCTACAATACTTGTCATGGAAAACAGCCTTCCTTCTGGCTATTACCTCAGCACACAGAGTTTCGGAGCTACAGGCCCTCATGGCTGTGCAACCATTCATCATTTTCCATCAGGACAGGGTTTCCTTACGAACCAACCCTACCTTCATGCCAAAGGTAGTATCCAGTGTGGCTTTGAATCAGTCTATTCATTTACCTACCTTTTATCCAAATCCACAGAACAAAGGAGAGAGGCTACTACATTCCTTGGACATTCACAGGCAACTTCGTTACTACTTGGACAGAACAAAGTCATTCAGAAAATCTGAGCAGCTCTTTGTGTCCTATGCTACAGGTGCTCAAGGAAAGGCTATTTCCAAACAGACTATTTCAAAATGGATAGCCCACTGCATACGCTTTTGTTATTCATTTCATAGAAAATCAGTGCCTTCATACATCAGATCCCACTCCACCAGGGCTACAGCTACCTCAGCAGCTTTCCTCAGGGGGGTCCCTACCAAGGACATTTTGGAAGCAGCTACTTGGAGTTCAGTGCACACTTTCTCCAAGCACTACCACCTTCCACTATACTCAAAATCTAGAGCAGGCTTTGCCACAGCAGTCCTGCAGGGCATTCTAGCCCCTCCTAATTCCACTTAGTACCAGCCACCCTTACTTAGCTTTGGGATTCTACCCAAGTGTGATGACTGCAGCTGTATGCACGATGAACATAGTACAGTTTTGTACCTACCATAAATGTAGATGTTCGAGTGCGCATACAGCTGCAGTCCAGGTTACCCTCCCTCCATCCCCTCTTAGGACAGGGCTTATGACAAACACCTTTAGCATATAACCTATTTGGGGTATTCCTTTATGGTGTATTTGCTTGCAACTACTGTTTTGATTTATCTACTTATGTATGTTTGCATGACATCATGTTTTGCCTTCCTTTCTGGGGGCACCTGACACCTGGGGCAAGAAAAACTGAAGAAAATGGCGTCGGCTGCCTCTTTTATACCCCTGCCGCACTGACGTCAGGGAAGAAGCGACTACAACCGACGCAGGACCTAGACTTTGGAATTCGGCCGACCGAGGACCCGCCTGACGGCAGGATAACCCTAGTGTGATGACTGCAGCTGTATGCGCACTCGAACATCTACATTTATGGTAGGTACAAAACTGTACTTTTAATTTTGGCCAAGACAGTCATTGTTTTCTCTTCTGACAGAGACCATCCCATTTTGTTTACAGAATATCCAGTATTTCAGTATGTCAGCATTGTATGTGTGTATGTGTATACATATATATATATATATATATATATATATATATATATATATGTATATATATATGTATATATGTTCAACTCTCCCTTCACTGTATTGCTTTTATAGCATGTAGACTGATTTTTGACTCCATAACAGTTTTCTTTCCTGTGATGCTGCTCAACTCTTGCGTGAAGTAATAATACCTACCACTAGAAAATATAGTAGTGAGAAGTTGTTCTTTCTGGTTTAGTTACCTAAAGTCCTAAATTACCTGTCTTATTTTCTAAGTCTGGGTTAGTCTCATTCTTCTGTTAATGTGCATTTTTTCTGATTTTTTTTTTTTTTAGCTCGTCTCCCATGGCAGACTACACTTGCTTCATTCCCTATTCTTGAAAGGAGTGTTACTCTTTTAACCTTGTGGAAAGGTCTTGGCTCTCATCTGTTTTGAATTTTAATTGGTTATGACAAGTCTCCTTGTGAACCAGCTTTCACTGTTTTTGAAATTTCTGAGCTGAAAAGTACATTGGCTTTTGCTCCTTACTTCACAGAAATATTTTCAGAGTTACAGGCTATAATGCTTTTTATTCCATGAGAAGTAGGATTTGTTTGTTCATTAACTATTAGTCTCTGCCATTAGGATGGGTTAGGTGGTATTGTCAGCTTTTTCCCCATTCATCTCTACTCAGCTGTTCCAGCACCCAAGCTGCGATTGGAACTAAAGTTGTCTGGGTCATAGTCAGGGCTTTATCACTGTGTTCCACAGAAGTAGGCAAATCACCTTTTTCCCCTTTGTTTTTAGCAGACAAGGTGTCTCGTTTGGAAGACAGACCATTTCCATCTGGTTACCCAGTTGTTTAGGTTTTTCTTATGAGTCTTCCAACAAGTTATTTAGAATCTTATTAGTTTATACTGAGAGTGGGATAGCTGCTTCTGCAGCATGTTTTTTTTTTTTTTTTTTTGGGGGGGTGGATTCTTAGCAGCTATTTTTTGCATGTTACCAGCCTAGTTAGTCACCCACACTTCCTCCAAGCATTTTAAATTGGACTCACTTTCTAAACAAGAGGTTTTGCTACAGTCATCCTAGAGAATGTGCCAGCAGTGGCCTCCACCTCACTGCTTAGATTACTGTTTTGAATTTAAGTTATGATTGCCAAACCAATCCAAGAGTGAAGAAAATATTAATTATACAACTTGTGTATCCTTATTAAAGTGCATTCTTAATCTTTGAAAGCTTGATCGCTAGAAGTGTTACAAGGAAAGAACAACACAGCTCCCAGTATTTCCCAAACAGTAGTTCATGGCTGTCTTTTTTTTTATTACCGCTTGTATCACTTGCTTATTTTACTTGTATTGCTTGCTTAGATTTAGTAGCACACTCATGTGGAGCACATTGTACCCTACTGCCCAGTATGGGAGTTGTGCTCAGCCTCTGACAGTCTGCTAGCCAAGTTCCATGGGGTAACCTTAAAATTTCTTTTTACTACCAAGCTACATACTGTGGAATTTGCTACCTCATTGGCTTTGAGAATGTTCTTCTGTGGCCTGTTTTTGCAGTCATTAAAAACTTATTTATATACATAAATATGTACAGTGGATATAAAAAGTGTACACACCCCTCTGTTAAAATGCCAGGTTTTTGTGATATAAAAAATGAGACCACAATAAAACATTTCAAAACTTTTTTCACCTTTAATGTGATCTATAATGTGTACAATTAATTTAAAAAACAAACAAATCTGTTAGGGGAAAAAATATTTTAAAAAATTTAAAAAAAGTACAATAAGCTGGTTGCATAAGTGTGTATACCCTTAAACTAATACTATTTTGAAGTACCTTTTGATTTAATTACAGCATTCAGTCTTCTTTGGTAGGAGTCTATCAGCATGGCACATCTTGAATTGGCAATATTTGCCCACTCTTCCTTGCAAAAGCACTCCAAATCTGTCAGATTGCAAGGGCATCTCTTGTGCACACCCCTCTTCAGGTCACCCCACAGATTTTCTATTGGATTTAGGTCTGGGCTCTGGCTGGGCCATTCCAAAACTTTAATTTTCTTGTGGTGAAGCCATTCTTTTGTTGATTTGGATGTATGCTTAGGGTCATTGTTGTGTTGAAAGGTGAAATTCTCCATCATCTTTCTAGCAGACGCCTGAAGGTTTTGGGCCAAAAGTGTCTGGTATTTGGAACTGTTCATAATTCCCTCCATCTTGACTAAAGCCCCAGTTCCAGCTGAAGAAAAGCAATCCCAAAGCATGATACTGCCACCACTATGCTTCACCGTGGGGATGGTGTTCTTTTGGTGATGAGAAGTGTTGTTTTTGAGCAAAACATAATTTTTGGAATTGTCACCAAAAAGTTCGGCCATGGTCTCATCAGACCATAACACATTTTCCCACATGCTTTTGGGAGACTTGATGTATTGTTCTGCAAATTTTAGCTGGGCCTGGATGTTCTTCTGTGTAAGAAAAGGCTTCCGTCTTGCAAACCTACCCAATAGCCCAGACATATGGAGAATACGGGAGATTGTTGTCACATGTAGTACACAACCAGTACTTGCCAGAAATTCCTGCAGCTCCTTCAGTGTTGCTTTAGGTCTCCTGGCAGCCTCCCCAACCAGTTTTCATCTTGTCTTTTCATCAGTTTGGACATCCAGTTCTTTGCAACTTCACTGTTGCCCATATTTTCTCCACTTTTTGATGACTGTCTTCACTATGTTCCGTGGTATATCCAAGGCTGTGGAAGTTTTTTGTACCCTTCTCGTGACTGATACCTTAAAACAATGAGATCTCTTTGATGCTTTGTAAGCTCTCTGTGAACCATGGCTTTTGCTGTAGCAGGCAACTGAGTAAATGTCAGAAAAATCCTACTAGGACAGCTGAACTTTATTTGGGGTTAATCTGAGTCTCTTTAATTGATGGTAGGGGTGTACGCAAGAAGACTGAATGCTGTAATTAAATCAAAAGATGCTTCAATAAAATATTAGTTTAAGGGTGTGCACACTTATGCAACCAGCTTATTGTACATTTTTTATTTTTTATATTTATTCCCCTAACAGATTTGTTTGTTTTTCAATTGAATTGTACAGGTTATAGGTCACATTAAATGTGGGAAATGTTTTGAAATGATTTATTGTGGTTTCATGTTTTGTATCACAAAAACCTGGCATTTTAACAGGGGTGTGTGCACTTTTTATATTCAGTGTGTGTGTGTGTGTGTGTGTGTGTGTGTGTGTGTGTGTGTGTGTGTGTGTGTATATATATATATATATATATATATATATATAATTTTTCATGTATGCACTCCTATAAATATTCACACATACACACATTTTTTTGCTGTCTTTTCCCTGCTGTATGTTGATCACCAGGCTGTTCATAGCCACTCATCCCATTTGTTCTCTGTCACTGAGCTGAGCATCAACCAGGAGGGACCATAATGGAGGCAGTCATCTGATGTGTATGATTTTCTGTAAATACCGTAACTGTAGTGTGCACTCAGTGAAGCAGTGGGGAGGAACATGTAACTGGCCGAAGGTGGAGGATGCCCCCTCACTTCTGGAAAAGATGTTCATTCCAAGCAGTTCTGTCCCTCCTCTCAAAGCATACACAGTGGTCTCTGTGGTTTGCACAAAGGAAATTGCCCTGCCTAGTGCTCCCCTGAGTTTGTTCAGCCATGATGTACACCCCTGGTGAGGTAAGTAACCACACAACTTCACTCCTCTCCTCTCTTCCTGTTTCTTCCAGTTCTAGGGCCACTAATTGAATCACTATTGCCAGGACTGATTTTTTAGTTCATATTAGTTGAGCTTAGCATCAGCAAACCAGTTTCAGAGACATGGCTTAGTCGAATTGTGATTCAGGGTTCTCATCAGTCCACCTTCAGCCTAGGCTCCCATCATCTTCCTACTCATTGGCTGCTTAAAGTCACTCACAGTTTTCCACTTGTTGGCCAATGTTGAATGTCTTTTGGATAGTTCTCTAAAAACTGCTTTTCGTTGGTTGCCTGTGTAACATAGTCATTAATGTGCAGATCCAGAGTTTTTCAAGGCTTGATTTTATTCGTTCTTTTGAAATGTTCTCACTGAAGAGATCTTTTTTTTTTTTTAATGCTGCTCAGTAACTGAAAAAACAAGTCTTATGACCTAACATGTTATATATGCGGAAGTCTGTACTTGCAGATGAAAACTCTTAACACTTTTAATAAAGACAGACATTTTGCTTTCATTCAGTTCTTGCATATGTTTTGATTTTTAGTAATTTCTACTGTTTTTCTCAAGCCTTGATGGCTAGGTAATTTTGGAAATGTTGACTTGTGCACTAATGTTTACTTTACTGTGCCTAAAATTTGGTTGAAGATAACTGTTGCATTGCTGTTGTACAGCGTTTGCTGTTAACTATGTGAAAGTAAGATTTTATGATGTAAAACAAAACAGCCAATTTCAAAGATTTCTGAAAAGCTTTCATGCATGCTTTACATTCACTTTTGAGTAATTACTGCTTTATTGTTTGTTTTTTGCAGCCTGAAGTTCAATGCATGTTCAGAGCCAAAGTCCCTAGTTACCAGTTTGGCGGTGAGCTGTACTTGGAAATGGGTAATGTTTGGTGACAGCGATGGAGGGCTGACTGTTCACAGGAAAACAAGGATAACTGAAGGCTTTGCTGAGTATGATCATTAAATACGTTAATATGTCGTACTTTTATAACACAGAATGGCAACAGACTGTTTTAGTAATAGTAGCAGCAGTAGCACTGAATTTCCTTAGTATTGTAGTCTTTTCTAGAATTTTTGATAAGTGTTCATAGGTTTATAGGGTCATACAGTCCAGGAAACCATTAAGGAGTCCAGCCCAAATTCCCAGTTGCCCCAAAGCTCTGACTAGTGAAGTAACCTGGTCAGGGTCACACAGCAGGCAAATGTAGGTGTGAAGATTCAAACCTTTGTACCCTTTGAATAGCGTACTTTTCATAAGCAGGTCAGAGTTTTAGTCCTCTGTGGTAACTGCCATACAAACATATGTTTTTTAATATTAAGTTAATGTAGAATGTATGTATGAGATTATATTATGTTTTTGTATGTGTGTACTGCACATAAGTGCACTTTTTCAAAGAAAGACGCACCACATTTTCAGCTTACTATGCTGATAGAAGATAACATTTAGACAGTGACAATATGCCAGGGTGGGATTTTTGGAATGGGACCCTTGTAACAGTCATAATATTAAGGTTTTAGCCCAACTATCTGGTCTTCATCCTGGTTAATGTTTTAAGCAGCAGTACCATATTCCCTATTCATGTTTACTTCAGACTTGTGCCTGTATTGTGTGGGACCTTAGTAGATGTGCTAGGTCATGGTTACTTACAGTATACAGCTAGAGGCTGTGCTGATGCAGAGCAACTCTTAGCTGCACCCAGAAAGACAACAATGTGCTGCTTCGGAGGTAAAATGGGAGGTGCACATCGTTTTAGGTAAACAATTAACTTTATTATATTTTGAAGTAAGATTTTTTTGTAGTTAGGGATGGAATTTTTGGGTTCCAGATGGAATTTTAGGATTAGAGTTATGGTTATGGACAGAGTTTTGGGATTATGGTTAATTAGGATGTGGCCATATAGCACATTTAAAAGGTGTCAGTTACTGACAGTGAGGGGCATAACTCATGTTTACATTCCAGGAAGTAAGATATGCAAACAGGTTAGGCCTGTACCCATCACCGGTGTGCAATGCCTTCACATATAGCTAGTATTGTTAGGTAGATTCTTTAGCTGTCCTTCTCTATCACTATTGCAGTATTCTTAACTGTAGGAATATCCTGCCAAGGATAGCCCAACATCTGTCCAGTATACTAAAGCCTTTAGATCTTGTATGTACCCATACAGGACATAGGGCATAAAGGTAATGTACAGATGCAGTTATCCAAAGCTGAATTGTGCCAGTAGAGAACAGCCTCCATAGGACAGAAAAGAGGCTGTGTACATCCAAGTGGAAAAAATGCAGAAGGAAAGGGGGGAACCCTTGGCCAAGAGGGTAGCCAAATCAAAACCCAAAAGAAAAAGGAGAACGGAGGAAGGGACCAAATACCACAACATTGAAGAGAAGGATATCTACTGTTTTGGTAAGATTTTGCACAACTGTACTTTCTTCTTACCACTTCAAGTGCTTCATATCCACAGGGTTACTGATTGACATTTTTCAAAAAAGTAAATCCCAGTCCCATAAAATAAAGTCTGATATTCATACCCATGTATTTTGCTTGGAATTTCTAGTCATTCCCATGATTTCAATAGAATTTTATTGTGCATTTATGCTATGCAAAATTAAAACGAATTCTAAGGACATAAGTCAGTAAAGCAATATAACAGTATTATACTTAGTAAATATGAGAAAAAATACAAGCTGTAGTGAAGAATATTTTGGCCTAAAATGCCAAATTCCATGAAAATCCCATGTTTTTCAATACTAATACAGTCCACATTTGGGATTTACCTCTACCATTCAACTGAAAGAACAATGCCCCTTTTCATTGCCAAGGTTATTTTAATTATGTAATAGCTTGCACATGTTTAATCTTCAATCAGTATTTTAATAAACTTAAAAATCTGAGTGTGGTAGGTTATTGCCAAAGTTTTATCAAAACTTCCAGTGTTTGTAAAGATTTTTCTCTTGTTCATTTAGGCAGCATAGTCTCAAAAAAAAGAATTAACCAACCTAACTAAAGAACTCATTAAAGGAGGCTACCAAAGAGCTAAAGACAAAGGAAGAATGCCAGTCTTTCTGAGGAGGGTTTTAATTCTCAGACCTCTTCCATATGGACACAAAGATGTTTTCTAAAGTATCTTAGTTGCACCAGTTGATAACCACGTTAATATCCTCTGAGACCTTGCAATGTTTAGGTATTTCATTCACTGAGAAACCTAGCGCTTCTCTGATAAGTTTTCAATTCAGCTCCATCCTCTGACCGTGTTTGGCTTCAGAATTTTTTAGTCCCACCATAGCCGAAGAACCCTTGCCAAGGAGTATTTTAATTAATTTCCAGAGACCACATTAAAACTGTAGGGATCTAATTCAGTATCTTCCTGGGACTAGTTTAATTATTTGCATAGAAAGTACATTTGTGTAAGATCTTACCATAACTGTAGATGTCCTTGCCTTCACCACTGAAGTATTCATAAGTTATGGGATTCTCTGGCATGAAGCCCATCGTCCGGCCAGTCTACCGTTGCTTTAAGGTATGCTGAATGTCACTTACACACTCCTTGTGAAGCATAGGGCATAAAGGTGATGTTCAGGGTACCATCATCAGAACTGATTGCCCCAGTAGGAACAGCAGTCCAAGGAAAACCAAAGAGAACTTGCACATCCAGGAAGGAAAAAAGAGTAGGGGGATGGAGGGAGTGAATACTGCAGTGGTGAAGGCAAGGACATCTACCGTTATGGTAAGATTTTACACAACTGTACTATGTCCTTACACTCACCACTGCAGTATTCATAACTTATGGGAGAGTGCCAAAGCTCAAGAAGAAACTTGAGAGGAGGCAGTATAGCCCTCTAAGAAGCTATGAAGGTTTGGCATTAGCAAAACCAGCTCTAGCGATACCATTCAACTTGTAATGTTGGTAAAACTATGCACAGAAATCCGGGTAGATGCATCAAGAATAGAATTAGAGTCTGAACCTTTGAAAAAAGCAACAGAAGAAGCTATAGCTTTAGTAGAATGAGCCTTTAGAGAAGATGGAACGCTCTCGCCATGAAGAGTAACACAAAGAAATAGCCCTTGAAATCCAAGGAGAAATAGTTTGCTTGGAAACAGTCAATCCTAATCACCTAGGATGAAAGGAAACAAACAACTGACCAGACTTTCTAATAGCTTTAGTCTTATCCAAATAAAATCTGAGCTATCTGTGCACATCTAAGGTAAGGTATGCAGCACCCTCTCACTGTCAGATTGTGGACAGGGCAAAAAAGTATGCAAATTAATAGACTGATTAAGTGACAACTCATTCACCACCTTGGGCATAAAAGAAGGATTAGTACGCAAAAACACCCTGTCCTCATGAAATATCAAAAAAGGTGGACAAGCCGTATGGGCTTGCAACTCAAGACACCCGTCTTGCAAAAGTAAGAGCTAACAAAAGAACCGTCTTCCAAGAACAATGTTGCAAGGAAGCTGAAACAGTCAATTTCTCCATAATGAAATTAAGATCCCAGGGAGGAGGAACAGGCTTCCTGGGAGGTCTAATATTAAGGACACCTTTAAGAAATTGCTTAGCCTCAAATTTGGAAGCTAACAGGGGAGTTAAATGCAGACAAGCAGAAATCGCTGACAAGTAGGCCTTAATAGAAGAATAGGTCAAATCAGCATTGAGCAACTCACACAAAGAAGAGAACCAAAGGAACATCCACAGTAAGTGGATCCAGGGTACATGAAAGCCAACAAATAGAAAACCTCTTCCATTTATATAAGTAGGATTTCTTAGTAGTAGGTTTCCTGGCCTCCTGCAGGATCTGCAGCATGTCCTCTGCAAAAAGGTGTCTGTGAGGGATCAATACCCTATCACCCACGGTGTCAGGTGAAGTGTGGACAGGTGAGGATGGATGAGATGGATGAGAGATCCTTTGTCTTGTGTGAATAGATCCACCCTGTGAGGCAACTTGTGATGATTGCCCTTGGCTAGATGGAGAAGTAGAGGGAACTAGTACTGTCGCGGCAAAAAGGGAGTCACCAACATGATCTTGGGAGCATCTTGAACAGGACTCTCGGAATGAGAGGAAGGGGAGGAAATGCATAAAGAAACATTCCCTTCCAAGAAAATGAGAGGGAGTCCACCTTCCATACCAGAGAACCTGGGACTCTGGCACAAAACAGAGAAAGTTGTCTGTTCAGAGGGGAGGCAAGGAGATCTACTTGAGGAGTGCCCCACAGTGAACAATGTCCAGAAACACATCCCCTGTGAAGCATCCATTCTTGAGACCTGCTCAGAGTGTCTACCACAGTTTTCTGATCTGAAGGAATATAAACTGCCTGAAGAGTCACTTGATCCTTGACTGCTAGATTCCATACCAGAAATGCCAGCCGGCAAAGATAGTAAGATCTTGTCCCCCCCCCCTCCATTTGTTTCTGGTGTCATTCTGAGGGGATCCAGTATATGTCTGCTTGGGATGACATGATTGACCGATCTCGATGCTTTGCCAGAGATGACCTGCGTCTGTTACCCCTGGGTTTCCAGATACTGGCTAAGGCTCTTGCCACCCCTATAGTGCCTTTTTTAGGTGATGTTCCAAAGACCAAATTACCACCATAACAGCTATAAATAAATGCAATCTGAGGGTCATGCTGCTCAATGCTAGAAGTCTAAATCTCAAGATGCACTTGCTCAAAGCACTCCTCAAAATGGAGCACATTGACATTTGTGCTGTAATGGAGATGTGGTTTAAAGCAGCAGAAAGCACCCTTGCCACTACCAGGCTATAACTCATTCCACACCTTTTGGCCCCAGATCATGGACTGAAGCTCCAAAGATGGTGGTGTCTCCATATTCATAAAGGATATGCACACCTCCAGACTAGTAGCCCTGCATAACACATCTGAGATAGTTCATGTACAATTAACATTGGATAAGACAGTGATTCAGGTTGTAGCCTGCTATAGGTCCCCAATCATGTCCCAAAACTCTCATCCATGTTCCTAAGCACCCTGGAAACTATTAGGGCCCAACCCAGCACTCTCATACTAGGTGACTTCAACTATCCCTCCATCAACTGGGAAAGCTACGTATGCACCAATACACTGGCCCAACGCTTCCTACAATTCATCAGTTCCAATGCCCTGGACCAGCTCATTCTTACCCCCATCAGAGGAAGCAACATCCTTGACCTGGTTGTCACTAACATGGGCTACCATTGCTCTACACCAGTAGTCAGTTCCTCCCTGGTTAGATCCGACCACAAACCACCCTGGAAATCCACATCTCACCCCCCCCCCCCCCGCAAAGGTAACCACCATGAAAAACTTCTCCAAAGCTAACTTTGGGCTCCTAAAAACAGAGGTGGCTAACTTCACGGCACCCATGTCAATGGAAAATAAATGCATGACTGTCGAATCATACACCAGTGCACTGTACGAACAAGTACATAAATGCATGGAACTAGCCATACCCAACAGAGCCAAGATGCTCTCCTCCAAAAAAAAGGAAGACAATCTGGTGGTCATCTGCCATTAATAAACTCTACAACAGAAGGAAGAAACTTTTGCAGAAAAAAAAAGGTGAAGTCCCAATACTGGAAAAACAACAAAAAGTTGAGATCCCTCATCAAAACCTCTAAAGCCAGCTATAAAGGCAGAACTGTGGCAGACACTAAAAACAACCACAAAGCCTTCTATAGTTGTATCAAGAATCTCCATGGCAATACCCAGGTTTTCTCTGAGTTACTGCACAAAGGTACCTGCTATACTGAGCCAACAGATATTACCAACATATTGGCTGACAGATTCAGTGCCAACTTTAGCCCCCCCCCCCACAAAGGACCAATCACAATACCAGAGAAATGCCAGGCACCCAGCATTACTGCAGCACAGGTTAAAGCTGCATTGTCCAAGGCCTAGAATACAGCTTCCATGGGACCCAACAATATCCCTGGATGTGTTCTACATGAACTACAAAGTGAACTGGCACTACATCTTTGTGTTCTGTTCATTCACAGCCTCACCTCAGGCTTTATCCCTACCAAATGGCACACTGCTACAGTCATCCATCTCCATAAAGGGGAATCGACTACAGACCCTGGGAATTATCGCCCCATTCGCCTGACAAGTCTGATTTGTAAAGCTATGGAGAGCATCATCATGGACCTAATTAACAAGGATGTAGAGAATCTCCAAGTTCTAGATCCCACACAGTTTGGTTTTGCGAAAGGTAGATCATGCCTACTCAACCTGGTTGACTTCTTTGAGTCAGTCACCAGAGGGCAAGGCAGTTCATACAGCCTACCTCGATCTAGCCATGGCCTTTGCTAACATTCCCCACTCAGAAATTATTGATAAACTTACCAAACTAGGCATCAGCCTCTATATCACTAGGTGGGTTGCAAATTGGCTCACAGATAGAACCCACAGTGTGAAAGTAGCAGACTCCAAGTCAGACTACCGACCAGTCATGAGTGGAGTCCCACAGGGATCGGTCCTGGGTCCTCTCCTATTTGGCATCTACGTCTCAGAAGTCCAGGCCAACACAGAGGGACTCTGGCTGACCAAGTTCATGGCTGCAAGCTGGGAGCCATTATTAACTCCCCAAGTGATGTAGACATCCTACAGAAAGGCCTCTCTGAGACCAATAACTGGTGTTGTAAATGGCCTTAAGCTTAATGCTAAAAAATACATCATCATCCCCTTTGGGAAAAAGTCAGTTCCCATTAATTACCACATTCATGGGAGCTTACTGAGCACTGAAGGCATTATAAGAGGTCTGGGGACACAGGTTGACAGCAGCCTCTCCTTCGACCACCACATTGCCACTGTGGCCAGAAAGTCCTTCAGTGTGGCATATCTCATTACAAAGGGTTTTGCATCCAGGAAGAAAGAGGTCATCCTCTCTCTCTACTCTTCCCTTACTAGACCAGTCATTGAGTATAAGGCCCCATTTGGCATGTACCTCACTAGACACATGCAACCACTGGAAAGGCCACAAAAGTACCTCACGAAGCGGATCCTAGGCTTTAAACACATGTCCTACACGGATAGACTCAAAAAAAAAAAAAAAAAAAAAACCTCCAGCTATTGTCTGTCTCTTATCTTCTACTAAGAGGCGATCTCTGCTTGACTTACAAAGCCATGTCTGACCCAACTCTGTTAGAAATGCTACATCTAAAGAAATCCCAATCCCTCCACACCGTACGCTCCAGAGACCTCAACCTCATTGCCACAATCAACAGAACATGCTGAAGGGACAGGTTCATAACCCAGAGACTGCCCATGCTCTGGAATAAACTTTCCATACATGTCAAGCAGAGCACCTCATTGGCCCTCTTCAAGAGAAATCTTGACGAGTGGATGGGAAATAGAAAGTTCACCCCCGGGGATCACTCCAGTGGCTCTACCTGATAGAGGCACTGGGAACTAAAGTCGTTCGGCATGATGCCAGGGCACTTCTGTGGGCTAGGCTTGTAAAGACTCCAGGGCCGTTAGCCTAGTACACACCTATGAAGCTATATGCCACATAACTGTGATATTCTCTGCAAATACCTTGAGAAACCCTGGAGAGAAAAGAGGATGAAAGGCCTGAAGAGCCAGCATAAGAGCTCTCATCTGTTTGATGTTGATGTGCTTCTTCTGCTGACGAGGCAACTACACTGCCTGAACCTTCAGGGAGCCAAATCTTGCTCCTCATCCCACATGTAAAAGTGTCTGTTAACAGATCCTAAGAGGAGGATGAAAAGAGAGCCCTGGATTCTGAGACAGCTGTTGAATCTACCACAGAAGTCATTTCTTGAGACAAGGGAGAAGAGGAACTGTAAAGTCTAGAGGATGTGCATGTTGAAGCCACACTAACTTCAGAAACCACTGGAACTTCCTCATGTGGAATTTGACCAGAGAGAGCATCAGAATGGTGGAAGCCATTAACCCAGAGCTCTCAGAAACTCCCTGGCTGTAATAGAGGTCAGGGGAAGAAGAGTTTGAAAGTAAGAAATGAGAGTTAAGGCCTTTGGAGGTGGCATGGATGCCAGCATTGGCACTGTCTGAATCCTGCAACCCAGAATGACATGCCCCTGAGAAGGAGTCAGGGAAGACTTCTTGAAGTTTATCATGAACCCCAGGCTCTGAAGAAGAGAAATGCTAAAACAAAGAGTTTGCAAAAGCACCTCTGGAGAGGATACCTGAATCATCAGGTTGTCCAAGTAAGGAAATATTTGGATCCTTGAAGCCTGTAAAAAGCAATCACAAAAGCGAAGCACTCTGTGAACTCCCTTGGGGCAGTAAAAAACCAAAGGGCAAAGCACAGAACTGAAAATACCAGGAAACAACAGAGAAACGCAAAAACCTTATGAAAAGAGGATGGATTGGAATATGGGGATAAGCATCATTGAGATCCAGAGTCACCAGAAAGCCCTGAGGGAGCAAGAGAGGAAAAAGGGTCTGAAGGGACAACATCCTAAAGGAAGCCACCTTCAGAAAAGTGTTTACATGAGAGAGATCTAGAATCGGTCTCCAAGTACCTTCTTTTCTGGGCATTAGAAACATTCTTGAATAAAACCCCTTCCACCTTTTGTGACACAGGCACCTCTTGAATAGTACCCTGAGATAAGAGATCTCGAAGAACCTCTGGGGAAAAAAGGAAGTTGTTTCAGAGGAAACTGAAGAATGCCCATAAAAGGAGGATAGGAAATCCACTCCATGAAGTACCCCTGATGAATGATTGACAGAACCCAAGAATCCTGGGTGATTTTGAAGCCAAACAGGAAGAGAAAGAGGAATGTGGCTGGGAACAGGTGGATAGTCAGACATCACCTGGTTTTTCAGGAAAGAAAGGCTTTAGAATCCCTGCAGTCTGAGTGTCCTTAGTAGGAGGAGCCCATTTACCACCGTTTTTACCCTTAGCAGGAGGGCGAGATTGCTTACGAACAAATGCTGGCTTAGAAGGGTAGTTTCTCTGAAATTTAGGCAGAGGAGAAACAGACATGTTTAAGCTCCTGTAAGGCCTTCCCTTTGTCTTGAAGAGACTTAAACCGGCAGCCACTTCCCCAAACAAAAGTTTAGTATCCAGAGGAGCATCAATCAACTTACCTTAATGTCAACAGGTAAAGGTTGAAGCCTAAGTCAAGAATACCTTGTCAGTACTGAACCAGAAGCATCAACCCTAGAAGAGGCATCTATTGCATCATAACTACATCTGATAGAATGACAAACTACTTGAGAGGAAGTCCCTAGCAAGGAAAGAGCAGAAGATTTACTCTGAGTCTAGAAGATCAGAAAAAAGTTGACAAGCCTGAGAAAGAAGACCCAACACATACATAGATATTTGGGTCTGAAAATTAATAGCCCTAAAAGCTAGGGTAGCAGAAGTATAAACCTTCTTACCCAGCCTGTCCATGGTTCTGCTGACCTTGTCAGAAGGCAATGACTTGGACGAAGGAAGCAATTGAGATGGCTTATCAAAGGCTACAGACACCACAGAGGGGTCAGCAGCAGGACATATGAACAAAAAGGAACAATCTTCCAACACCCTATAAAACCTATCAGGCTTCTTGGGAGCAGGGGGCAGAGAATCAGGCCCTTTGGAGGCATTGGAAAAAACATCTAATAAAGCAACCAAGACAAGAAGAATAGCCGCAGGTGTAGGAGATTCCATCTGCAGTAACTCGTAGTACCTCCTAATGATATCAGAAGCCTGGGCACAATCCCACTTTAAAAAAAATCCATCTTCCTAGAGATTGTGTCGCCAAAGGAAATTTTCTCAGGAGGAGTATCTGCACCATTAGATTCCTCTTCCTCAGACCCGTAGTCTAAAGGAGAAGGAATCTGGGTAGAAATAAGTAAGGGATTCTTCATCAGAATCCAATACTTCTGACGAAGAATTTAATACCCTGGGCCTGTTAGGTGAAGTAGAGGACCAAAGAGGAACAGGAGGCCTTAATGACAGTAAAGCATTAAATAACCCCTGAGTAAAGGTCTGCCACTCACGTTGTGGATCCATAGGAGCAGAAGAAAGATATTTAGTTTGCTGTTACTTTTTTTTTAGGGGACATCCATCCTAGAAAACTGAGAAGGCTCTGATTCAGGATGGCATTCCATAACCATAGTAGGAACTTCTTCCCTTAGAAGAAACTGCAGAACTCCCCTACATGCTGTATATATTAAAAAAATAAATAAAAAAAAAAATATATATATATATATATATATATATTTATATATATATATATATATATATATATATATATATATATATATCTATATAATTATA
The DNA here is from genome assembly GCF_019279795.1 of Protopterus annectens. Lineage (NCBI taxonomy): Eukaryota > Metazoa > Chordata > Ceratodontiformes > Protopteridae > Protopterus > Protopterus annectens. The sequence goes on from NC_056750.1 coordinate 126,471,250, forward strand.
TAATTTAGATGTGGTGTTGTTATTGTAGAGTTTTAGTTTCTCCTTTCCTTGATACCCATAGTTATAGTTATAGTTATTGTTATTATTGCTGTTTGTGCTTTCAATAATGTCTAAAGAAGTGCCCAAAGAATCCAAACCTTCTAGATTCAAGAAGTGTGACTCCTGGTCCCAAAAAATGTCCCTGACTGATGGGCATATGAGCTGTGTTTATTGCCTGGAAGCAGTGCACCTGCAGGACTTGTGTTCTATTTGTCATGCTTTCAGCGCCAGGGTCCTGCAGGAGTGCAAAAACAAACTTATTTTGAGAGACTTATTAAAAGGGCCCTTTGACACACCAGTGGAAGGGAATCGGACAAAAAAAACAGATAAATCCTCCAAACCGACATCTCCATCGGTTCCGACCTTGGAACCGTCGAAGCAGAAAGAGAAATCTTCCTGTTCATCGGATCCAAAACCTCTCAGGTCCAACAAGGCTTTATCTCATGCGGTTCCTTCAGTGTCCTCAGAACAGTCTAGGAGTCACAAAAGGGCTAGGTCTCCTCCTTTGGAACCGGTGCGGTTCATTCCACAGTGACCGCTTCTCCAGTCTGTGGCGGGCAGTCACTGATCGTCCACCCACTCCTCTCAATCGTCCAGGAGCCTTTCAGACAATGTTGTGGAGAGGGTGGTGAAGAGGCTACTCAAGACACCGGCTCTCACCAAAATCTTATCAAGCCCAGCCCATATGGATGTAGGGCAGACTATTCAACCCACTGGATTGTCTGTTCCTCCTTTGACTCACTTGAGCTCGGAGTGCATGGAAGTCATTGAGGTGGAACCATCGGTTCCAAAAACCTCCGGTCTCTCGGTTCCGACATCTGCTTCGATCTGTTTGATACCTCCTTCTATGGAGGGATTTGGGAGCCGACACTCCCTCATCGGCTCCTAGTGGGTGAGCGGCATCGGACCCTTGTCCGACCCCACTGTCCCTCTTGGAGCTTTGTCGCAGGTGAGCTCGCCTCCCACATCAGACTCGGAGCCATCGCCCTCAGTGCGGGAGAGGTCTCTAGACTTTTCGGAGCCAGGGACCCTCTCGGGCCAGGATCGTGGGGCCTTCGAGGTGATTACGAGCATGCTGTCCTCTCAGACAGCTTCTCCCTCGGCTTCAGCAACTCCACCCCCTACGGAACCAGTGTCTTCCCTTTCACCACCCCTCCATTCTAACCATAGGGAACCAATGCTCCAGGATGCCCCATTGGGTGACCCCCCCCTCCTCTTCTGAAACCTCCCCAGAGCATTCCCCTGAGGAGGTCCCTCGGAAGACATGTAAGAGGAAGCATGTGGACTCCCCTGAGCCCCTGACATTGGACACGGACTTGGAGGACTCAGAGGGGTCCCCACGGTCTCCCTCTGAGAATGTCTCATTCACAGACATCCTGGAAATCCTCAAGCAGGGGTGGCTGGAAGTCCCTTTCCCCTTTTGAAGATGAGTCCGTGTACCTGGACGCATTTGGTTCCCGACCCTCCACCTCTTGGGTGACTCTGCCATTCTACCCACTGCTAGGGGTAGTAAATTGAAAGGCGTGGAGCTCACTGGAATCGATAGAACCAGTTCCACGGAGGCCCAGTAAGTTCATAACTGCTCCAGACAGCAAATCTTTTCTGGCCAAGAGAGGGACAGTTGATGTTATGGTGGTGGCGGCGGCCACAAAGAAGGAATTAGCAGAAACCTCTACATCTGTCCATACGCCGAATAAAGAGTCCCTTATGATGGACAGATATGGGAAGCATGTCTTTTTCTCAGTGGCCTTTACTCTTAGGTCACTGAATTATTTATCTCATTTCACCTGTCTTCAGAGGGATCTCCTGAAAGAGCTAGGAGATACCCTACAGGATTCTACAGCTGCGGGCGCTACAGATAGAACTGTTTCTCAGCTTGTGACCTTATCTTCAGTACTTAACTCCTCCATGCGGCTTATTTCCTATGCAGCTGATGGAGCGAGCAGATCTGCAGGCACAGGAGTCACCTTACGGAGACATTCCTGGATGCACCTTTGTCAGTTTGCGGAACCCTTCAAGTCCTCCTTTACCAAAAGCCAGGGTACCTTTTTGGCTGGGCTTGTATAGGCCCCAGGGCCGATAACCTAGTACCTACCTATGAACCTATACCCTACAGGATTCTACAGCTGCAGGAACTACAGATAGAACTGCTTCTCAGCTTGCGACCTTATCTTCAGTACTTAACTCCTCCATGCGGCTTATTTCCTATGCAGATGATGGAGCGAGCAGAGCTGCAGGCACAGGAGTCGCCTCACGGAGACATTCCTGGATGCACCTTTGTCAGTTTGCGGAGTCCTTCAAGTCCTGCTTTACCAACGTCCCCTTTGATGGCCCCTGCCATAAACAAACTGTACAACAGAAGGAAGAAACTGTTGCAAAAGAGAGTAAAATCCCATGAGTGGAGTAGCTCCCTGGTCAGCCTCAGTAAGAAGCTGTGATCCCTGATAAAATTCTCCAAAGCTAGTTAAGAAAACAAAATTGCCACTGATTCTAAAGACAACCACAAAGCATTCCATAGCTATGTCGAGAATCTTAATGGCAACACTCAGATCTGCTCTGTGTTACAGCACAATGGCACTAAATATACAGACCCAACTGATATTGCCAAAATCCTGGCAGGTAGGTTTAGAGCTAACTTTACCCCCCTCTCACACCCTAAAGAGCCCATCTCTGTACCAAAAGAATGCAAAGTTCCTGAAAATCATGGCTGCACAGGTAAAAACCACACTCTCCAAAGCCAAGAACACAGCAACCATGGGACCAGACAACATCCCAGGCTGCGTTCTACACGAACTACAGACCAAACTGGCACCCCACCTAAGTACCATGTTCAATCATAGCTTCACCTCAGGCTTTGTGCCTGCTGAATGGCGCACAGCGATGGTTATCCCACTCCACAAGGGGGAAGCCACCACGGACCCGGGAACTAACTGCCCATTAGTCTGACGAACCTAGTCTGCAAGGCCATGGAACGTATCATCATGGAACTTATAAACAAAGACATTAGTAATCTCCAAACTCTGGACCCCACCCAGTTCGGGTTTGTAAAAGACAGATCATGTTTCCTAAACCTGATAGACTTCTTTGAAGCAGTCACCAAAGCCGTAGACAAGGGTAAGGTGGTTCACACAGCCTATCTAGATCTTGCCAAGGCTTTCGACACTATCCCCCACTCTGGAATTATAGATAAACTCACTAAACTAGATATAAATCCCTATGTCACAAGATGGGTTGCCAACTGGCTCACTGACAGAACCCACACTGTGAAAGTAGCAGACTCCAAATCCGACTTCAGACCAGTGGCAAGTGGAGTACCACAGGGTTCAGTCCTGGTTCCTCTCCTGTTTGGTATCTACTTCTCTGAAGTGCAGGCTAACACAGAAGGCCTTTGGCTAACTAAGTTCGCAGATGACTGCAAACTAGGAGCCATAATCGAAACTCCTAATGATGTGGACAACCTACAAAAGGGCCTCACAGAGACAGATGCCTGGTGTCAAAACCATGGCCTCAAGCTCAATGCCAAAAAGTGCATTGTCATCCCCTTTGGTAAAAACTCTGTACCAATGAACTACAACATAGCGGTAGTATACTTAACACTGAAAGTGTGATAAGAGACCTTGGGACACAGGTGGACAGTAGTCTCTTCTTTGATAATCACATCGACACAGTAGTCAGGAAATCCTTCTACGTGGCACACCTCATTACAAAAGGTTTCTCATCCAGAAAAAAAGAGGTCATTGTTCCCCTCTACTCATCACTCATTAGACCCATTATAGAATACAACGCTCCTTTTAGTATGTACCTCACAAGACATCTACAACAACTGGAAATGCCGCAGAAATACCTCACAAAGAGGATTACCGGCCTCAAACAGATGCCGTACGCAGACCGTCTCAAAAAACTCCAGCTTTACTCCGTCGCATATCGCCTACTCAGAGGTGATCTCTGCCTAACATACAAAGCTATGTCAAACCCAGAGCTGTTGGACATGCTCCACTTAAAGAAATCCCAATCCCTCCAAGCTACATGCTCTAGGTACCTAAACCTTGTCACCACAATAAACAGAACATGCCAGAGGGATAGATTCCTGTCCCAGAGACTTCCCATACTCTGGAATAAACTACCTATCTATATCAAACAAAGCTCCTCATTAGCACTCTTCAAGAAAAATCTTGATGATTAGATGGGAAATAGGAAATTCACTCAGGGGGATCCCCTCTGTGGCTCTGCTTGACAGTGGCACAGGAAAATAATTTTCTTGGGTGGCAAAAGCCAGGGTACCTTTTTGGCTGGGCTTGTATAGGCCCCAGGGCTGAAAGCCTAGTACCTACCTATGAACCTATACCCTACAGGATTCTACAGCTGCGGGAGCTACAGATAGAACTGCTTCTCAGCTTGCAACCTTAACTTCGGTACTTAAGTCCTCCATGCGGCTTATTTCCTATGCAGCTGATTGAGCGAGCAGAGCTGCAGGCACAGGAGTCACCTTACTGAGATATTCCTGGATGCACCTTTGTCAGTTTGCGGAGCCCTTCAAGTCCTCCTTTACCAATGTCCCCTTTGATGGCTCATAGTCATTTGGGCCTAAGGTAAAAGAGACTCTCTCTGCCATGAGAGTATGTTTTTCCACACCTACTAGACCTTATCTCAAAGGTCAGAAAGGTGTTAAAATGTGGTTCCAGAAATCCCAGAGAGCTTTGCCTGACGCACGTGGTGATTTTCCCCCTGAGGCAGAGGGGGGAATAGTAATGGGAGACGCCACCCTCGCAGCAGAGGGGGTCCACAGAGTCAGGGTGACAGAGATGCATTCTCTGGTAGGCCCTTCCAGCGCTCCTGAAAGGAGGCTGATCTGTCCACCTCTGGAGGCAGTCGGGGGCAGATTGTCACTGTACCCATTAGCCTGGCAAAGTATCACAAAAAACACATGGGTACAGTCAATCTTATCCAGGGGATACAGTATTCCTTTCTTCATGTCACCTCCCTCCAGAAAACAAAAATCTATCCCAGATGTACCACCCAATCTAAGGGAACAAGCAACCCCAGAAGTTCAAAGCTTGCTAGAAAAACGAGCCATTCAGGAAGTCCCTGCAGACTAAATCGGATCTAGAACTTACTCAAGGTTTTTTTTTAGTACCAAAAAAAAAAAAAAATGGGATTGGAGACTCGTTTTGGATCTCAGCAGACTCAACAAGTCTGCCAAGAAGACAAAGTTCCAGTTGGTGACACTGCAGTCCATGCTCCCCTTCCTGGGGAAGGACAATTGGATGTGCTCTATCGATCTCCAGGATGCATACTACCATATCAAAATAGAAAGGCGATCCAGGAGATTTCTACACTTATGGCTGGGAGCCAGTCACTACCAATTCAGAGCTCTACCCTTTGGCCTTACCACAACCCCCAGGGTGTTCACCAAATGCATGGCAGTAGTCACGGCTCATTTGAGCCATCTAGGATTCTGGGTGTTTCCATATCTGGACGACTGCCTCCTTACTGCCACCACTGAGCATCGACTAACCAAGACAAGGGACATCACTAGCTGCCTCTGCTCTCAGCTAGACATCACTATAAAGTATGAATAATCTGCCTTGTTGCCCTGTCAGTATACTACATTTATAGGGGCAGATTTAGGTACCAAAGACATGATAGCAGAATTGTCTTAGGAGAGGGTGTCGACCATTCGACACCAGGTTGCAATATTAATCGGGAGAAAAAAGACTCAAGCAAAGTTTGTTCTAAAAGTCCTGGGCTCAGGGCAGCAGCAATAACACTAATTCCCTTGGCGCACTTCCACATGAGATTATTACAGTGGCTCCTGTTTTCTCAATGGTCCATGCAAGATCTACCCATGTTCCATGAAATTCTCATCACGGAGACCTGCAAGAAGAACCTAAAGGGGTGGCTTCAGTCCACGCAGCTGACAATAGGCAGACCATTCGTCCTCCCCCAACCAGTGGCCACAGTGACCACGGATGCCTCTTGTTCATGGGACTTGGCAACAACATGAGTACCACTTGCACATAAACATCCTAGAGATGAGAGCAATGCTCTTGGCATTGCAAGCACTTCACAGCTCTCTCCTCACGGGGATGATTGCAATTCAGACGGACAACATGCCAGTGGTATGGTACATCAACAAGCAAGGTGGAACCAGGTCCTACCCTTTTGTCGAGAGGCTCTAAGAGTGTGGCAATGGGCAATGTCTTCCCAACATTTTCTGATTGAGACGCACATTCCGGGGAAATCCAACATGATAGCAGACAAGCTAAGCAGGGCTATCCTTATGCCTCATGAGTGGTCCTTTAAACAGGATATTGCAAACCAGATTCTTCACAAGTGGGGCCAGCCTTGCTGCGATCTTTTTGCCACATCCATCAATGCCAAATGCAGCAGCTATTTTGCCCTAGTCCCCCCACCGGGACAATCACCCAGGGATGCACTTGTTCACGATTGGCCCCCGGGACTTCTATATGCCTTTCCCCCACTCCATCTGATACCCAAGGTTCTTCAGAAAGCAAAATCATTGGGTTGCAGGCTAATACTCATTGCCCCCTACTGGCCTCATCAAATCTGGTTCCCATTTCTATGGCCCCATCTTCAGGAGGAGCCTTGGATTCTGGACCCAGTTCCGGATCTGCTGATGCATTAGTCGGGCACACTCCACCCTTCCTTACAGACCCTCAAGCTGACAGCTTGGTTCCTCCACTTCCCGTCTTAGCCAGGTTTCCTGACATATCCCCTGCAGTACAACATATTCTAATTTCCTCTCACAAATCCTGTACGAGAAAACTGTATACTAGCAAATGGAAGCTGTTCTCTTGTTGGGCAGCCAAAAATAGTATTTATCCTTTTACTGCACTTATTTCAAAGATCCTTGAATTCCTCACTTAAACGGTTAACCAAGGGGCAGCAACTATCCGAGTTCAACTGGCTGCTATTTCCAACTTTCATGTGGGAGAAATGGGTTCCAACGTTATGTCCCACAGGCTATGCAAAGCATTTCTGAGGGGTACTATCCTTTTGAGACCCCCAATAAGAGAACCACTTTCTCCTTGGGATCTAAATTTAGTCCTAGCTGCCTTGATTCTTCCTCTGTTTGAACTGGCTAATTCTTGTTCACTAAAATTTTTGACTTGGAAGATGATTTTCTTGATCTGCCATTACCTCAGCTAGGAGGGTATCAGAATTACAAGCACTATCCATTCGTCGTTCCCCTTATTTAATTTTTCACAGAGATAAGGTTTCTCTCAGAAGCAACCCCTCCTTCTTACCAAAAGTCTGCTCAGAGTTCTATCTGAATGTATCAATAGAACTACCCATATTCTTCCCAAACCATGGGAAAAAGGCAGAGTATAAACTCCACCAACTGGATGTTCATAGCCAGTTATGTTTTTACTTGCACAGGAAATAGGAATTCAGATAGTCTGACCAATTGATTGTATCCTTTGCAGAAAACATGATCTTCAGTCTCAAAAGTAACTTTATCAAAATGGCTTTCAGACACCATTACTTACATCTATAACTCACAGAACAAACAGCTGCCTGGACAAATTCGAGGGCACTCAACTAGGGCCTTGTCTATCTCTACTGCCTTTCAGGCCAGACTGCCTTTAGACTCATTTTGTGTGGCAGCTACGTAGATTAATCCCCATACCTTCATCACTCATTACAAAGTAGATGTGGCCTCCTGGAACAGGGCATCCTTTGGTTCCACAGTTCTAAAGAGTCTGTTCCATTAAACCAGCCAAGAAGAAGGTGCTGGGGACACAGTCTTAATCAACAAGAAGGAAGGCAAGAAAGGGACAACATAACATAAAGTTATGAACTCACCATAATGTTCAATATTTGTTGTCCTTGATCTCACCTTCCTTCTTGCATCCCACTCTCTTTCTCCCCTCCTGGAGGATCGAGAGGAATTTATCTATCTTTGGTTATATAGGCCTTGATTCCCTTCCTGCTTTATGAGTTGTAAGCTAAGAGTTTTCTACTTATAGCTTGCTCATTTTCTTATATATATATATATGTGTGTGTGTGTGTGTGTGTGTGTGTGTCTGTGAGTGTGTGTATATATGTATGTGTGTATATATATATATATATATATATATATATATATATATATATATATATATATATATACACACACACACATACATACATTTATTTATATGGTATATTTATTTATGCCTATAGTGTATATATCTGCATATTGTAGTCTAGTGTTTTGGGTTATCACAAATGAAATCTGGGTAACTAGCGCTAGGCATGATGGGATAGGGTCTAGCCTCGAGCCAGTGGAAGCTCTCGAGCTTTAGAATACGGATGAGTCAGAGCTGAGGATCTGCTCCAAACCCAACCAACAAGAAGGAAGGCGAGATCAAGGACAACAATCATGGAACGTTATGGTGAGTACATAACTTCTTTTTATATCTGTTTTGGATACTTTTAAATTGTAAGGATGACTTCTCTAACTGCCTTATAAGAAACCATCCTTCACCTGATTAATAAAGGTCGTAAGGTATCAAATGCACAAGTAGGTTACATCTTTAAGAGCGGACACCTGTCTGGGGCGGAATGATGGACAGAATTTAAAACCTATTTTGATTTAAGTTTTTAAATGAGTAGCTGAATTGAGTGATAACTTTTTATCTTAAAAAAAGTCTAGTTTTTTTAGATATGTGATATTATTCATCATATGTGATATTATTCATCATTTTTATGTTACTTGCTCATGCATCATTTTTAATGTATATATAACAGTTGGCAAGGTTGTAGCCAGGCATACTCTTTGTATTTTACTGAGTGTATATTTTTTCTGAACATCATTTCAACTTGTTTTTTTCAGGTCATACTATGACTACAAGCGTCTAAATGAATGACTTCAACAACAGATACAATATTGCTCATCTAAAACAATATTTGCAATGGTTTTAGGGAAACAGCTGAAAATGTTACTTACATTTATTACAAGCTTTGGTGGCAGCATTTTGAGAGATGTGTCCATTTTTAAGTGAAAGGTGTCTAAGGCGGTAGCACTAAGAGTTTGTGAGTACAAAATGGAATTTGCTTGCTGCACCCCTGACAGTTGGGTGGTTCTTAATTAAGCACAACCGATGATGGTTGTGCATTTGATATCACATGACCTTCATTGATGGTTAAATGTGATTAAGGATGGATTTCAGTTAAACCCGATGAAGCTTTTGCAAAAGTCTGTTGTGTTTGTTTGCTGGAGTACACCTTTTCATATAGATCTTTTTTTTTATTAAACTCATCCTTATCTGTGGCTTGGTGTTACTTGGCTGGGGTTTCTCCTTTATTATCAGAAAACTTGCACTCCAGATAAGAATCCATAATATAGCACAGGGCTAGATAAGAGGTCATTTTACATTGAGGCTTTCACCACAAACCTTTCAGTGGCAAAATCATTATAAAGAGAAACAGTTCATCAGCAACTCGGAGTACTCAGGCAAAGGAAGATACAACCACAGATTCTGTCCTCCTTCTGCCCTTTAACATGTCCCTTTAGCATTAGGAGGCACAATTTTGAGTTATACATCTCCATGGCAAAAGGTCACTCCATGAATGCTTCAGTTATATCAACACAATTGTTCAGCGGAAGTCTTTTAAACTGAAATGCGTTTTTTTCTGCAAATGCCTGCTCATCACATACAGCAGTCACTGTAAATTGTTGATCAGGTTTTGTTGAAGAGTAAAGTACAGAGTCTGCCTTTACAAAAAAGAGGTCATGGCTTTCATTCCGGACTGTAGTTTCCAAAAAAAGGACATCTCTGAAAGAGTTTTGTTAAACCTATCAAACCTAAACAGTTTTGTTCGTTTATAATAGTGATTTGAAAAATGTAGTTCCTTTTATGGCAGCTTCAAACATGGAATATGCTTATTTTCATATTTTAATGAGACCTTCTCCCAAAATAGTACAGTACAGTTTTCAGCTGTGTCATTTGAATTGTGCAAAACCAAGCCCCCAGAATATTTATCAGATGATCTGAAGTAGTTGACTTAATTTGTCTTCAACCTGTGGGTTATGGATCCGTATTGGATCCAACACAGCCGCATATCCAACATCTGATCTGAGCTCCAAGCTCCTCCCCTTACCCATAGTGCCCCTTGTCGCCTTCCTCCTTTCAGATCTCGTTTGCCACAGAAACAGCTAGCATCATGGTCTGAGCGTCTTTTAGGTAAGTGAGTTGTTTTTTGGTCTTTTCTATCCATCTGTCTATCTGCAGAGTTTTCTATCCTTCTCTACCTACCTTCCCTACCCGCATTTGGCCATCAGTTTAAAAAAAAAGTTCTTTCCGTCTTCTTTCTTTCATTGTGTGTGTGTGTGTGTGTGTGTGTGTGTGTGTGTGTGTGTGTGTGTGTGTGTGTGTGTGTGTGTGTGTGTGTGTGTGTGTGTGTGTGTGTGTGTGTGTGTGTGTGTGTGTGTGTGTGTGTGTGTGTGTGTGTGTGTGTGTGTGTGTCTGTGTGTGTGTGTGTGTGTGTGTGTGTGTGTGTGTGTGTGTGTGTGTGTGTGTGTGTGTGTGTGTGTGTGTGTGTGTGTCTGTGTGTGTGTCTGTGTGGTGTGTGTTTGCTATTTGGTTTGGGAGTATGTCCACCACTCCAAAACCAGGGTTTAGGAAGTGCACAGAGTGTGGCCATCAGTTCTCCCCAGCCGATAACCACACTCTGTGCATGGTATGTCTGGGTGCTGCCCATCTGCTTTACCCCCTGTCCTATATGTGTGAGATTTAACCCATGGGCCCTTAAGGACAGCAGGGATACGCTTATCCTAAAGGGCTTGCTTTCCTCCTCAGGGATGGCAGTCCCCGCACTCCTGGCTTCTTCTGTGACATCAGCTTCTTCTCCTCCCCAGGCCTCTGTGACTCAAACTCCTGCCAAGAGGTCTGGGGAAGGAAAGAAGCAGCATAAAAAAGATAGGCTGGAGAAATCACCAACCAGGCCAGGTTCTCCCCGGCTCTACTCTCCCAAGTTTTCCCCTGAGCCAGGTGAGTCCTGGATCCAGTCTACTTTTCGGGTCTCCCCTCTTCGGCACTCCAGGCCGGTGTCAGTGCCCTCTTCCTGCCGGTCGACCTGAAGCCTTAGTGAAGCGGAGATGGATAGGATGATAAGGAAGTTCATCCGCACCCAAATCCAGCTGGGAGCCTTACCTGTACCCTCTCCCTCCGGAACAGGGAGCTCAGGAGAGCTTGCAGTCCTCCTTTACTCCATTCACTCCTTTTCCGATCTGACCTTAGATTTCAGAGCCTTTGGATCTGAGGACCCTCGGAGTCGGCACTGATTATACCTTGTACCTCGATGCCAGCCATTGCCTTTAGCATGTCGGATCCAACCGGTTCGGATCCGAGCTCTAGGAGCCGTAGCGTCGGCGTCTGATCCGAGGAGTTGCTGCGGGCTCTGAGTATGTCTGAGCGCAGTCTTCCCCTCTGCATCTCAGCTCCTGGAGTCTTGGCAGTGACTCCCACATCGGGTCAGAGGGGGATAGCTCCTACTGCTATTTCAGAGGATGTCTGTTCTCCTTTGGCCTTTGATGTGGTAGAGAAAGGTTCTCTTGAGTTCATCGAGGCCTCTTGTCCTTGGGCTCCATCCTGATTCCCTCTGTCTTGGGTATGGCCTCGACCATCCTACCATCTCAGGGACAGCCTGTGCCCAGTTTGGATCAGGAAGTTTCCCTGAGGGAGCAGCAGGAAATTTGCAAGTCCTCTCCAGAGAGTCCCACTGAGGAGGTTCCCTGCAAACAGACATGTAAGAGGAGGCAGTTGGACTCCCCGCCGGAGTCCCTCACTGAAGACACTGATTTGGAGGAAGGGGAAGGTTCCCCCCTGATCACCCCCCCCCGAGGATGTCTCCTTTGGAGACATCATGGAACTCCTATGCCGGGGGGGGGGGGATTTGCCCAAAAACCAACCTTGGATGAGTCAGTGTTTCTTGAGGCATATGGCACAGACCCATCTACTTCCTGGGTGTCCCCTCCCACAGATCCGCTTGTGGACCTTATAACATCTTGGGCGTGGAAGGAACCAGACACTGTGGAGCCCATTCTTAAGCACCCTGATAAGGTCCTTAGCTCTTCTTCAGACAGGACTTGTTGGAATAAGGGATCCCCGGTGGATGCTATGGTGGTGGCAACTGCCTTGAAGAAAAGAGCTCACACAGGAGAGCTCTACAGTCCACCCTCCTGACTGAGAGTCAAGGACAATGGACCATTTAGGGAAGCGGGTGTACACTTCTGCAACTTTTTCCATCAGAGTGCTGAACTATATGGCACATGTCATTCGGCTGCAGCAAGACTTAAGTCAAGGAAATGGCTGAGTCAACCCTGGAGTCCATGTCGGCGGAGGGGATGAAGACGTTCTCCGCTCAGATGGCCACTCTCAAGGCAGTAGCAAATAACGTCCATGCCATGGAGGGAGCAGCTGGTTCTGGTGTTAATATGAGGTGCCATGCCTGGCACCGGCTTTGTCAATTCTCGGAACCCTTTAAGGTGTTATTTGCAAATGCCCCATATGACGGTTCTTCCCTGTTTGGGAAGTCAGTTCGAGACAGCTTGGTCCAGAGTGAGAAGGATGGGAAGACACTGTCTGCTGTTGGGATCTGCTTCCCACCCCTCAAAGGTACTATTCTAGGAATCAGCGAGGGACAAAGAAGATGTGGTTCCGGAAGTCTCAGGCGTTTTCCTGGGACACTCAGGACTCATCTTCCCGCAGAGGGGGTGCGAGAAACTTCAGGTCTCGAGGACCGTTCTTGGACAGACCCACACCGCAGCCCTGAAGGGCTGCCCAACTGCTCCTCTCTGGAGGCAGTCAGGGGTCGCCTATCGCTACACCCAGCGGCTTGGGAGTCTGTAATAACAGATCGTTGGGTGCTGCAAATTATATCCAGAGGTTATTCCATTCCATTCACCAAACCACCTCTCCCACCAGATCACCTCCCAGACATTCCACCTGCACAAAGGGAGGAAACAGCTCTACAGATAGAGAAGCTGCTAAGAAAATGAGTCATCCAACCCATCCCTTAGGCCAATCCGGATCAGGCATTTTTTTCCAGGTTCTTTCTAGTGCCAAAGAAAGCTGGAGACCTAAGACCCATTTTGGATCTATCCACCTTGAACCTGTCAATAGCCAAAGCAAAATTCCAGATGGTCACTCTTCAGTCCATCCTGCCCTACCTGCAGGTGAACGATTGGATGTGCTCAATTGACCTCCAGGATGTGTACTATCATATCAACATGGACAGGTGCTCTCGGCTGTTTCTCTGCTTCTGGCTGGGAGCCAATCATTATCAGTTCAGAGCCCTTCCCTTTGGACTCACCACAACCCCCAGGATGTTCACCAAGGTGATGGCAGTAGTACTGGCTCACCTGAGGCTTCAGGGTATTCAGGTATTCCCTTAGTGGATGACTGGCTCTTTGCTACCCCTTACAAGCATCTACTTCGGCAAGCCAGGGATTACTGCCTCTTACTAGCAAAAAAAGTGTGCATCACCATCAATCTCAACAAGTCATCACTGACCCCTGTTCAGATCTTAGACTTCATTGGAGCTCGGTTGGACACTATCCAAATGAAAGATGTGAAGTAGTTTACTTCATTTGGTCTTCAACCTGTGGGATACTGGAATCCTTATCGGATCCAAGCTGTCAGTTTCACTAGCATCTGCTCTGAGCTCCAAACTCCTCCCCTTACCCATAACACACCTCCACTACCTTCCAACCCCCAGATCTCATTTGCCGCAGCTTGCCTGAAGCATCGTGATCTCCTGAGCTCCGAGTTAGTGAGTGGGTTTTTGCTTTTTTAAGCAACCTTTTTCAGTGTAGGTGTTTAATGTAGGTTTCCTCACCTCCTCCCCTCACTAGTGCATCGTGTGTTAGAAAGCTTCCCAAGTAGTTTTAGTGTTAGTTTGTTAGTCTGTATTGCTTCTCCTCCCCCCTCAGTGTTCTGTGTGCCTTGAGTGTGTGATGAGTGGTTTGTGAGTGGGAAGTGGGTTATTTTTCTTCTCTTTTTTCCTTCTCTAGTGTGTGTTTTCTTGTACAGTCATGGCTGACCGGAAGCCTGTATTTAAAAGGTGTACTGAGTGTGGCCATAAGTTGTCTCCTGCAGGTGTCCACACTCTGTGTGTGATGTGCTTCGACATTGCTCACTTGAGTACAAAGTGTAAGAGTGTACTATCTGCGTGGGTTTTAACCCGCACGCTATTAAGGACAGGAAGGGTAAGTTGGCCCTCAAAGGCCTTCTTTCCACTTCTGAGAAGGCTGCCTCGTCCACGGCTTCTGTCACAGCAGCTCCTGTGGCTGCCTCTCCTTTCTCTCTTGCATTTGCTTCTCCTCCCTCCCAGGCTGGGACTCAACCTCTCGCTTCTAAGCCTGTGGAAGTGGAGCGGAAATTGGGCAGAGAGAAGGAGAGAGAGCACAAGGACAAACATTCTTCTAAGCCAGAGAAACGCAAGAGGTCTCAGGACCTTCCTTCTACTCCCGACAAAAGTCAGGCTAGGATCCGTGACTCCCCTCGGAGATGCATCCTCCATCTTGGGCCTCGGTTCCTTGACCCGACAGGTCAGTCTGTGGCCTCGTCGAGATCCACATGTAGCTTACCGGAAGTTGACATGGACAAAATGATGAGGGGGTTCATTTGTACTCCTATCCAGATTGGGGGTCTTGCTAGCCCCCTCTCCCTCTGGAGGGGGGAGCCCGCTTACTTTTTTCACACCAATTTCTCCTTCTCTGATCCGTCCACCGGTTTCGGAGTACTCTGATCCGAGGATGGCCTTAGTCAGGGGGTTGGTGCTGACTTTACCTGTCTCCTCGATGCCGACAACTGCCTGGAGCATGTCAGATCTGAGTTTGTATCCGATTGGCTCTCTGAGCTGGAGCTTGGGTGTCAGATCTGAGGGAGTGGAACTTTTTTCATCGGCTCCGGCATTGTGGGGCCAAATTCCCTCCCTCAGAGCTCCGTCTACTTCAGGCCCAGCTCCGATTCTCACATCTGATTCAGGGAGAGCGGCTTCCGTTTTGGTACCCCACGAGGTTTGTTCTCCCTCAGAATTCGACGTAGTGAAAAGGGTCCTCTCCACTGGCTCGAGACCCTTGACTATCCCCTCGGATTCCACCCCCCCCTCTGCTCTGTCTCTGCATCCCATCATTTTACCAGAGGGGACAGCCCATGCTCGAGGAGCCCCAGATGGTTCCATCTGACGAACAACTGGCTTGCGAGTTCCCTCCGGAGAGCCCCACCAGAGACGTGCCTCGCAAGCATACATGTAAGAAGAGTCACTTGGACTCCCCCAAGTCCCTCACCAAGGATATGGTTTGGATGATGGGAAAGGTTCCACCAGGTCACCTTCCGAGGATGTCTCCTTTGGAGACATCATGGAAATCTTACACCAGCGAGGAGGTTGGTCCACCCACAAACCGTCTTCTGACGAATCCGTGTTCCATGAGGCTTTCGTCATAAGCCCATCTACTTCCTGGGTGTCCCTTCCCATACATCCCTTGGTAGACCTGGTCACTTTGGGCCTGGAAGGAGCGGACACCGTGGAACCAATCCCTAAACATCCTGATAAGATCTTGAGTCCACCATCAGATAGACCAGCGTGGAACAAGGGCTCCCCCGTAGACGCTATGGTGGTAGCAGCAGCTACAAAAAAGGAACTAGCCCAAGAGAGTTCCTCGGTTCATCCTCCTGACCGAGAGTCACGGATGATGGACCACTTAGGGAAGTGGGTTTATGCATCAGCAACCTTTTCCTTTAGGGTGCTGAACTACCTGTCCCATGTCACGAGACTCCAGCGCGACCTGGTCAAGGAACTAGCTGAGTCTCCCCCAAGTCCATGTCGCAGGAGGACAGGGACTTTTTCTCCATGAGGATGGCCACTTTCACGTCCATGTGACTCCTCTCACATGCTACTGAAGGAGTGGCTAGGGCAGCTGGGTCCGGCATGTCCACGAGGCGCAATGCCTGGCTCAGACTATGTCAGTATTCAGAACCTTTCAAGGAGTAATTTGCAAATGCCCCTTATGACGGCTCTACTCTCTTTGGTAAGACCATCAAAGAGACTTTAGTCCAGAGTGAGAAGGACAGGAAGACACTGTCTGCCATGGGAATCTGCTTCTCGAACCCTCAAAGATCCTTTTCCCGGAATCAGAGAGGGCAAAAAAGATGCTGTTCCGGAAGTCACAGTATTCCTGGGACACTCAGGGCTCTTCTTCTCCCAGAGGCAGAGGGGGACAGAATGGACGCTGGGCCAGAGGCAGAGGGGTCCGAGGACTTTTGGGTCTCAAGAACCTTTCTCGGACAGGCCTGGACAGTGACCCTGAGGGGTTGCCCGACTGCTGTACTCTGGAGGCATTCGGGGAATGATTGTCATTGCACCTGGCGGCATGGGAGTCCGTAACATCAGACCACTGGGTGCTTCAAATCATATCCAGAGGATACTCTATAATCTCTGTGGTTCCTCCCAAACCTCCAAAACACCACCCGGATGTACCACCCACACAAAGGGAGGCAGCAGCACAGGAAATTTCCAAGCTGCTAGAAAAACGAGCCATCTAACCCAACCCCCCAGATCAGTCCGGATCGGGCTTCTACTCCAGGTTCTTTTTGGTGCCAAAGAAAATGGGGGACGTAAGGCCCATTCTGGACCTATCTACCGTGAACCTGTCAGTTCCCAAAGAAAAATTCCGGATGGTCACACTACAGTCCATCATAATGTACCTGCAAGAGAGCGACTGGATATTTTTCATTAGACCTCCAGGATGCCTACTATCACATAAAGATGCACAGAAGCACCAGGAGGTTCCTCCACTTCCGGCTAGGAGTCAGTCATTACCAGTTTCTAACCCTACCTTTTGGTCTCACCACAACCCTCAGGGTGTTCACCAAAGTGATGGTGGTAGTAGCGGCTCACCTGAGGCTTCAAGGGATTCAGGTCTATCCATATCTGGACGATTGGCTCCTCACTGCTCCCACCAGGCATCTACTTTCTCAAACCAGGGATTATTTCTTAAAGCATGCCCTGTATTTGGGAATTACAATCAGTGCATCCAAATCACTTCTAAATCCTGTCCAGGTGATAGACTCCATTGGGGCAAGGATAGACACCTTACAATGCAAAATCTTCCTGACCTCAGAGAGAGTACAAAACCTGAGGATGCATGTCTCTCTTATCTACTGTTCTCATCTTCCATCGACAGAATCAATGTTGAGGGTCTTAGGTTGAATGGCAATGACCATAACGCTTCTTCCGTGCGCCCGGTTACATATGAGAATTCTATAGTGGACACTAGCTGTACAATGGTCACTGTTGGAACTTCCATTATCGTATCCAATACAACTCAGTTCAGTCTGTTGGTCGTCCCTTCTGTGGTAGATGTTCTCTCTGGAGATCTTGGAAGGAAAACCCTTTGTTTCAGCCTCTGCCCTAGCCACAGTGACCATGGATGCCTCCCAGCTCTGGTGGGGTGGGCATTGTTTGGGGAGGACAGTCGAAGGCCTATGGTCCCCTGTAGAGACCAGCTTGCACATAAACATTCTAGAGATGAGGGCGGTCCTTTTGGCATTGTAAGCCCTTCATGCCTTTCTTCCTCTGGGAACCATTGCAATTTAGTCAGACAACATGTCAGTGGTCTGGTACATCAACAAACAGGGAGGGACCAGATCTTACCCCCTTTGTCACGAGGCCATGAGAGTGTGGGAATGGGCAAACTCCACCGGTCGTTTTCTCATAGCAACACACACATTCCAGGATGGTCCAACATTCTAGTTGACAGGTTAAGCGGACTATTCTGATGCCTTATGAGTAGTCTCTGAATCTTTCAGTAACAGAGCAGATCTTCCTGGAGTGGGGTCAGCTTTGCTGCAATCTTTTTGCATCTCCTTCCAACGTGAAGTGCAGTGAGTTTTTTGCTCTGAATCCCCTGCCGGGGGAGGCCCCAGCGATGCTGTAGTCCATCCTTGGTCTCCCGGTCTTCTGTATGCTTACCCTCCAGTACCTCTTATTCCGAGGTTTCTACAGAAAGCTTGTTGACAAGGGAGCAAAATGATCCTAATTGCCCCGTTTTGGCCTCACCAGGTATGGTTTTCCTTCCTTTGGTCTCACCTTCTGGCTCCACCCTGGATCTTGGATCCCATTCAGGATTTGATTTCACACCCATCAGGGGTTCCTCATCCGAACCTGGACAGTATGAAGCTCACAGCTTGGCTGCTCCAGTTCCCATGATTGCTAGGACTCCTGGATTATCCTCTTCAGTTAGGTCTATTCTGGTGGCTGCTCATAAGTCTTCAACCAGGAAGGTTTACTGCAGCAAATGGACACGTTTTTCCTTTTGGGCTTCTCACAGGAGTTTAGACCCCTTCATGGCCCCTATTTTTGCCATTCTTGATTTCCTAGCCAATATTTTTCATCAGGGAGCTAGTCTTTCTACTATCAAAATTCAATTGGCTGCCATTTCTCATTTTCATGTGGGTGAGATTTCTGCCTCACTGGCCTCCTCCAGACTGTGCAAAGCCTTTATCAAAGGGACCTTTCTGTTATGCCCCCCATCAAGGATCCTGTTCCTCCATGGCACCTTACTATGGTTCTTAAAGCTTTGGTCGCTCCACCTTTTAAACCTGCTGCAGCCACAGATCTAAAATTATTATCTTGGAAAACAGCATTCCTGGTGGCTATCACTTCTGCTAAAAGGGTCTCAGAACCTCAAGCTTTGTCCATCAAAGTTCCATATATGATTTTCCATAAAGATAGGGTTTCCCTTCGGACCAATCCATCCTTTCTTCCTAAGGTGGCATCACAAGTTAATATCAGTCAAACCATTAATTTACCTGTCTTCTTTCCTAACAAATGGAATACAAGCTCCACTTGTTGGATGTTCATAGACAGTTAAGATTTTATTTACACAGGACCAAAAATTCCATAAATCAGATCAGCTGTTTGTGTCCTTCTATAAACCCTTTTTGGGTAAACCTATCTCCAGTGTCACTATTGCTAGGTGGATTTTCTCATGCATCCTTCAGGTCTATAAGGACAAAGGTATGTCTCCTCCAGGTCAGGTGAAAGATCATTCCACTAGGTCCATGGCTACTTCTGTGGCCTTTTGGTCCAGAGTCTCATTGGATGATATTTGTTCTGCAGCTACTTGGTCCTCATCTCATACCTTTATTTCTCACTACAAATTGGATTTGACTTCTAGAATGGGAGCATCCTTTGGTTCCGCGGTGCTCCGGAATATCCTTCCATGAGGGCCACCAAAGAGTTTAGTAGCTGGGTACTCTGTCCCACAGGTTGAAGACCAAATGAAGTAAACTACTTCAGATAAAGAAGTTATATACTCACCATAAAGTTCCATCTGAGTAGTTCTACTTCATTTGTCTTCAACCATCCCTCCCTCCTTCCCCCTGACCTTGTCATATAAACAGCCTGCGGGCTGCACTTGTAGGTCATAAAGTATTTTTCAGGTCAGGTTATCAGTATAAGGGTCAGCAAACCCAATCTGAGGGTTGGAAGGTAGTGGAGGTGTATTATGCGTAAGGGGAGGAGCTTGTAGTTCAGAGCAGAGGCTAGTGAAATTGCAGGCTTGGATTCGTTACGGATCCGGTATCCCACGAAGACAAATAAAGCAGAACTACTCAGATGGAACATTATGGTGAGTACATAACTTCTTTTTTCCTCACCCCAGACAGGGTACACAGTCTAAAGTTACACGTCTTGTACGTCCTTCAAGCCCAAGTTCCGACAGCAGAAACAGTTCTGAGGGCATTAGGTTCTGTGGCGGCCACTATCAACCTGTTACCCTAAGCATGACTTCACATGCGGACTCTTCAGTGGACTGTAGGAGTCCAATGGTCTCTCTTAGCTCTACCATTGTCTCAACTGGTCCGAATCTCCCGAGTATGCAGGGACTCTCTTCAGTGGTGGACTCATTCCCCGGACCTAGTCAGGGGACATCACTTTCTTCTGTCCTTTCCCAAAACCACAGTGACCATGGATGCCTCCCAACTAGGGTGGGGGGGCATTGCTCAGGAAGGACAGTCCAAGGCATGTGGTCCACATCTGAGATGAGTTTGCATATCAACATCCTAGAGATGAGGGCAGTTCTTCTTGCATTGCAGGCCCTTCATGCCCGTCTTCCTCTAGGGACGATTGCGATTCAGACAGACATGTTGGTAGTCTGGTATATCAACGAACAAGAAGGAACCAGATCTTACCCCTTTGTCACGAAGCCATGAGAGTGTGGGAATGGGTGATCCCCACCAACCGTTTTCTGGTGGCAGTGCACATCCCGGGACTGTCTCAACATTCTAGCGGACAGGCTCAGCAGATCTATCCTGATACCTTACAAGTGGTCTCTGAATCTTTCAGTGGTGGAGCAGATCTTTCTAAAGTGGGGTAGCCCTTGCTGCGATCTATTTGCATCTTCTTCCAGTGCGAAATACAGTGAGTTCTTTGCTCTGAACCCCCCTCAGGGGGGTAGGCCCCAGAGATGCACTGATTCATGCTTGGCCTCCTAGTCTTCTTTATGCCTATCCCCCGCTGCCCCTCATCTCAAAGTTTCTTAAGTAAGCTCACAGGCTGGGGAACACTGTGATCCTCATCTCCCCATTCTGGCCTCACCAAGTCTAGTTTCCCTCCCTTTGGTCTCACATAGTAGTTCCTCCATGGACCTTGGATCCAGTTCTGGATCTTATTTCTCATCCCTCAGGGATTCCTCACCCAGACCTGGAAAGTCTGAAACTCACTGCTTGGCTGCTCCATTTCCCCTGATTATTAGGACTCCTGGTTTATCATCTCTTGTTAAGACCATTTTGGTGGTGGCTCACAAATCTTCCACCAGAAGGATTTACCATAGCAAGTGGAAACAGTTCTCCATATGGGCTTTACAACAGGCATTGGACCCATTTACTGCTCCTGTGTCTGCAGTATTAGAGCTTTTGGCTGGGATTTTCCAGCAAGGTTCCAGTTCCTCCACTGTCAAAATCCAACTGACCGCAATTTCTGATTTTCACGTGGGGGAAAACATGACTTCATTAGCCTCTTCTAACCTTTGCAAGACCTTCCTTAAAAGTGCTTTTCTTCTAAGACCCCCGGTGAAGGATCCTACACCCCTGTGGGATCTTACTTTTCAGCTTCAGGCTTTAGTCTCCCCTCCTTTCGAACCTGCAGCTTCAGTAGATTTGCAGTATCTATCTTGGAATACTGCATTTTTGGTCACCATTATTTCTGCCAGGAGAGTGTTGGAACTTCAAGCACTATCCATCAAAGTTCCTTACATGATTTTTCATAAGGGCAGGCTTTCTCTGCGTACTAACCCATCCTTTCTTCCTAAATTAGCATCAAAAGCCAATATTAATCAGACTATCGATGATCTTGTCTTTTTTCCTAATTTTTAGAATAGTGAGTCCAAAAAACACCACTGATGCACCACCACAGAAAGAATATATCCACAAAATGAATCCATCTGTATTAAAATGAGTCCAGCTTTATTAAAACGATAAAACCAAGTGTGCACATTTAGGATAAACCAAGTATTCAAAGAGTGAACACATTCAGGATAAGCATTTTCTTCTGTAGCCTTCTTCAGATCCTGTTTCCTTCCTGGTAGATTTTCCAATTAAAAATGTAATCCATCTATCACAGGTTTCTCTAAGAACCAACACCTTCATTTTCATCCAATCGAGAAAACAGCCAATCAGATAAACATAAGAAAACCCACCTTCCAGTCTATCCAATTAATGACGTTTACAATTCTTCCTTTAAGTACAGGTTTCAATGGGACCATCCAATTTAAACCGGGACTACAGTCTGCCCTTAAGTTTATTATCCAGTTAATCTCTGTTATTTCAGTTATGTTACACATATCCCTTCCTCTTTTACCTTCAAATAATATTTGTAAAGCTTTAAACTTTGTATTAGATGGTTAGACAAGGCATTTGTTTTGATCCGATAACAAATATCACGTAAATAACATAGAATTCTTTCTTTAAACATGCAATCTGTTTTGCCTATATAGTAGACTGTACATGTCTGACAGATAGCTATATACACTAGATGTTTTGTGTTGCAGTTGGCCTGTTTTTTGAAATAGTATTTCTTATTAGTAGTAGGATGACAAAAGACATTTGAAACATCAGTGTAAGGACATGCCTTGCATCTGCCACACTTAGTGGTACCTTCTTTGCTATCAGGTGCTTGTTGCTCTAATGGAAAACCATCTTTTCTACAGAGAAGTCTCTTGATGTTTTTCTTATTCTTAAAAATAAATCTAGGTGTTTCTCCCACTATACCTCGTTTTTTCTCATCTTCAGTGAGTACTGGCCAACATTTCCGAATTACTTCACACACTTGATGCATGTTGACCTTTTCCACAGATACTTTGCATCTGTGGAGAAGGTCAACATGCATCAAGTGTGTGAAGTAATTCAGAAATGTTGGCCAGTACTCACTGAAGATGAGAAAAAACGAGGTATAGTGGGAGAAACACCTGGATTTATTTTTAAGAATAAGAAAAACATCAAGAGACCTCTCTGTGGAAAAGATGGTTTTCCATTAGAGCAACAGCAAAGAAGGCACCACTAAGTGTGGCAGATGCATGGCATGTCCTTACATTGATGTTTCAAATGTCTTTTGTCATCCTAATACTAATAAGAAATACTTTTTCAGAAAACAGGCCAACTGCAACGCAAAACATCTAGTGTATATAACTACCTGTCAGACATGTACAGCCTGCTATGTAGGCAAAACAGATTGCAGGTCTGTACTTATCTCACTGTTTAATTTTCAGAATGAGGGTGAATATAAACTACATCTCCTGGATGTGCACAGGCAATTGCAATTCTACTTGCACAAGATGAAAGCTTTTCGTAAATCTGATCAGTTGTTTCTTACTCAAAACCCTTTTTAGGGAAACCAATTTCTAAGGTAACAGTTGCTCGTTGGATTTCCCAATGCATTGTTCAAGCATATGCTGTCAAGGGTATTTCCCCGCCGGGTCAGCTAAAAGTGCATTTCACCAGATCTATAGCTACATCAGTGGCCTTTTGGTCCAGGGTGTTGCTGGATGATATTTGTTCTGCAGCTACTTGGTCCTCATCACATACCTTCATTTCACATTACAAATTGGACATTGTTTCCAGGAACAGGGCATCCTTTGGCTCCACAGTGGTCCAGAATATCCTTCCATGAGGGACACCCAGGTATTAGTAGCTGGGGACTCTGTCCCACAGGTTGAAGATCAAATTAAGTAAACTACTTCAGGTAAAGACGTTATGTACTCACCATAACGTTCCATATGAGTAGCTGTACTTCATTTGTTTTCAACCATCCTCCTCTCCTTACCCCGACCTTGTCACTATGGTCTTGGCCATATATATGGAAGATGAACATCTCAGTAATGTCCTTGCTCATGCTTCGGCTCAAGGTTTTTGAGTTACCGGTAGTGGTAAGGTCTTGTTGGGTCAGATGTGTGTTATATGTTGGGCAGGAAACTCAATATGAAGGCAGGAAGGAGACATATGGCATTATGGGTAAGGGGAGGAGCTTAGAGCTCAGATCAGATGTTGGATATGGGGCCATGTCAGATCCAATATGGATCCGTAACCCACAGGTTGAAGACAAATGAAGTACAACTACTCACATGGAACGTTATGGTGAGTACATAACTTCTTTTTTTGCTCCACTTTTTGTCCACCAGAAAAAGGAAAATGTATCCGTCTTCCCCTATTGGGCTGACAGTATAATATCCACAAAGGCAAGAAAACTACTGATTCATCACATAAAATGAGCAATTTCATCTTTCCAGTTGTTGGAAATAATAAATTACAAAAAGTCTGTTCTGTTTCTCAACTTAATTGTTTCTTTCTAGGAATGGTCATAGTCAGCTTTGATGAAAAATATTCCATACAAAAAACAAATATAGACTCTGTTACTGCTTACACACTTTGCTCAACAGCAACAGATTATAGCAAGACAGTTTATGAGAACATCAGGGTGCTTTTTCTTGCATACTTCTGGTACCTCATGTCATACTCCATGTGAGGAAAATGCAATGCTGTCTCTAAAAGCTGGTGGTGGTGCTTCATAAGGATGGATGCTCACATAAGCTGCTCTGTCAAAGGTATTTGAATAAAGGTCTATCTTTAGCACTTAGTGTATTTTTTTATATATAATCTGTGTACCAAGAGATATAATGGCTTGTTTGTGTTTGAATCAATGGCTTTCAATTGGCAGAAAGTGAGGACAAGAAGCTTTATGAGGAACATACTAAACATGAAGGCAACTTGTTGAGTTTGAACTTCAGCGTGCTGAAGAAAGTAATCAGTGGTCACGAGATTGTGGAAAACAGACAATGGTGCTTTATGAGTGGTTAGCTAAATGTGGTGGTTGGGTTTTTGAATCTGTTATGTAAAACAGCTGAAGTTACCAGATGATGATTCCAATAAATTCTTGAAGGAGTATGGCACCATGATGTCTTTCCAATGTAACATGGTGGTTGTACAAAATAAGGCAGTGGAATAAGTCTGTCAAATAGCTTATATCTAACAAAAATTGGTTACATTGGAGGAGAAGATGAGACATTTGCACGTAGGTGGGATCCTAAAATATGAGGAAGGATTTCACTGCTTGAAAGTTGTATAAACTGCAATGACACGGTGGACTGGACATTGAGAAGGCATATAGCTTGCTGTTAATTGTGGCTGATGTGGCATATGGTTGACTGACAGTGATGGAAGAGTTCTTCACTTGATATGAAAAGGAGTATGTCCTTTCACAGCCTTGGTGGTCTGGCAAAAGACTGTTAATGCATGGTTTATGTGGGTCATGATGAGCCTACTAAGCAGAGCAGTTTTTGGCTGCAGTAAAAGAATGTCAGTATCCTACAATAAAAGTACAAACTATCAATTCCAGCAATGTTAAAGGTATTTTTCAAGCCAGAATGCAGATGTTCACTTCAGCTTAGTTAGCAAAAGACAGGCTACTAGAGCTACCACAGATACTGGATTGTGTAGTTAAGGAATCAGTAGGGTAAATGTTTGGAAACAGTGGAACTTGAGTGGGGAGTCTGAGCCTGATCAAGGAACAGGTGAGGCAAGTGTAACATGTACAGTTGGAGGTATGCTGTAGGAAAAGAGATGTTTGGGTTCATGACTGGACTTGCAGTTGGCACACGTTATGGTTTAACTTGGTGAAAAACAGTGTAATGCTTTGAATGTTGGAAAGGGGGGATTGCATTTCAAATGATAAGCTTCTTCTATATCTTATGACATTATTCTTATTAACATTATAATGCGAGGTGCAGCTCTCATTGAGTTAAAACTGGATCCATTGAATGACCTAATTTACATTATATGTTTGTCATTTGGCTCTCCACTTAATAATTGCTATGTAGTAGAGTTTACATTGCGGATGATGTGTTTCATTTATATGTATTTATATTCTCATAATGTAGGATTTATCCCCTTATGAGTCAAAATAGAAGCCTTTGAAATAAGGCACCCTATAAGTCATGCTAACTATGTCTGCACGTACGTGTTTGTTTTTCAGTTGCCACCATTAGTTAATTGCTTTTGAGCTGGGTTTCTGAAAGTGCCTTTACTAATAAAGGGAGAATATTCTTTTCTGATATATCACATTTATGACTTTGCAGGGTCAGTAATTTTAGGCTGAATATGTTAATTCATTTCTTATATGATATTTTGCAAACTTTTGTATTAAAAATGTTACTTTTATGTAAATAAATGCTTTTGATTCAGTGCTTGTCAATCTTTGTGTGAAAATGACTACTTCAGGTTATAAAATCCAACTTACGTATTATGTGCAACTTTGAAGTGGCATTACCTAAAGAGTTAAAATTATTGGTTGTTGACTTAGTATTATTTAAAAGCTTTTATTAATAAAAGAGGCATTGTACAGAAGTTTAAGATTAGTATATGTGTGTTGAAGTTTGCAATGTTATTAAAGATGAGCTTGAGTGTGTGCTTTTGTTGTGCTCAAGTTCAGTAGAGTGCCTTGAGATATATGATACATTTAAAGGGCCATTATCAGCAAGGGTAAGTATGTCCTCCTATTGGAATAACATTGCCCATCCTGGAACATAAAGTGCCTCTATTCTTTATGAGAAATGCTGTTTTCAGCTAAGGTTGTTGTGTACAAAAGATAGCTATGATGGGCATGAAGCGTTCTTCCATAGACTGATATTTCTTCTTCTTTCGGCTTTTCCCGGTTAGGGGTCACCACAGCAGATCACCTGTCCGCTCATGATTGGCAGTGAAGTTTTTACGGTGTCGAGTTGCCAGCCGAGTTTCCAACCTTTCACGGAAGGCACACAAAAGCATGCACTCACGCCTAGGGACAATTTATAGTATCCAATCCACCTACAGCATGTCTTTGGGATGTTTCCGGATGAAACCCTCGCGACCACTGGGAGGACATGCAGACTCCACACAGAAGGCACCCCAGCCAAGGATCGAACCAGAGAACCTCTTGCTGTGAGGTGGCAATGCTAACCGCTGCACCACAGCGGCTGCCCCCATGAAGTGATACTTAATAAATGACATTACCGTATTTTTATTTGTAATGTCCTGGAGTCATTGTCATATGAAAATATTTTTTCAAAAATTACTGCATGTCAGAGGTGCTTTCATGTAACATTCTCGTATAAACATAAATTAATTTAATGTAAAGAGTTATATGGTAGCAGTGTGTCATGGGTGAAGTGTTTGGTAGTTTAATGTTTTGAAAATTATTTCCATTTGTAAGAGTTTCTCAGAATGAGCAATGTATAACAAAGGTGTGGAGGCAGGAGAGACAGATGTAAGGGTCAGATGTAGTCCAAAGAGGGGACAGATGTAGTCCAAAGAGGGGAAAAGGGTTAGAACACGAGTGAACTGCTGTGCAGGTGGGATGAAACGCCACACGTCTCCATTGCATGTACACCCATCTGGTGAGTCCACTCAACCACAGAGTGTGGGGAGTAAACAGATAGACCAAAATAAGTGGGAAAAAAAAAACAGCTGATGGTACAAACAAAAACTCCCTCAGATGTACTTATGCTCCATGACAGGCCCCAGTTTGAATTGGGTAAGTCAGGGGAAGTTAGTAGTTAGGGAAAAATGGTAGACCAGGCAATGGATGGTTTTACAGGGGTAGAAGACAACAGTATGATGTAGGGGAGCAAAAAACAGCTAAAAAAATGCAAAGGGAAAGATGTCTGTAGTGTGGTATTAGGGACCTGGTAAATGGCTTAATATTCTTAACTAAATATTTGAAACAGATTTTCAAGATGAGTGATGCATGACAATCTTTGCAGTGCGTGCCTGGTATTAGAAGTTGTTAGCTTTGTTCTAGCTAGAGAGAGCCATGGTGTGTCTAAGGATAAAATAATTCACCAATGAGAAATAACTTTAGGAAATTCAAACATGATTGATACTTTTGATAATAGTTTAAGGACTACAGGATTAGGTTTATGTTTAATGAAGTTAATCCACAGATACGTCATCACAAAGGCGTAGAATACTTCGAAATA
Source organism: Protopterus annectens (assembly GCF_019279795.1). Taxonomy (NCBI): domain Eukaryota; kingdom Metazoa; phylum Chordata; order Ceratodontiformes; family Protopteridae; genus Protopterus; species Protopterus annectens. Next base: position 126,498,806 of record NC_056750.1, read on the forward strand.
CTTTACTCAAAAAACTATCGTGAAGCGCTTTTTGTCCGGTAGCTTCACTGGACTTCTTCAGACAAATTTTACAATGTGTGTTACACAGTATAAGAACACTCCCATCATAGTAATTAATTAATTAAACACCATGTTAACTGCACCCAATCAGTTCCTATAAATAATTGCTATATGCTTTACACTTATTACATCCTTATTTTTCATTTTTTTTTTTAAATATAGGTATATCAGTAAAAATGTGTGTATATGAATATAAATCCTACACCTTTAATGAACCGTACATATTAAAATAAAAAACTTTTCTATGTAAAAATGTACTCATCATAAATTACTCATTCAATTAAATAATAAACAGTATATAAGCAATATAAAAATTATATATAAAAACAGACAATAGTTGATAGGAAACATTTTAACAAGTTGAAACCTATAAATCACCTCCTGCTAAAAAAAACACATGCATATTTAATTATCTATTAAGACTCCTTAATTTCAGTATACTTGAGATGGATACTACCTCATTAAGACCTGGCCACCTACTAGCATCTAAACGCAATTGCCACAATACCTCATGTTTTTCTACATGTAGACTAGTGAACCCACCTCTGTCGTCCCCTACTAGGTCGATCACAAAGGACCAGATCCTTCAAGTCTGTGTAGGTAAGGCAGAGATTAACTCTCAGTAGTCAGTAGGAAATGGGGAAACAGAGCACTTTAAGGTGGTCAGGATAACTGAAGGAGGACATGCCTTTGATTTTTTTGCTAAGAAAACACCGTTGTCTGTCAAGCTCGGTCATATGTTTAGCTAGGTATGTTTTAAAGATGACATTTTATTCTTATATTTGTCTGATAAGGGAGAAGTAGAGTGGGACGGTAACTTCCTGGATCTAGAAGATGTATCCCTGTTGATTACTCTGACTATATAAAAGGATTTCCTAAAAACAGACATCACATGGTAGTAAGGATAGTTCATTGTCATTGAAGGTGCCAAAGTCTGTAATGACAATGTCAGTTTTTAGTGGCATGTCACTTGTGTGATAGGAACAGGAGTGCTCAGGTTTGCCACAGGACACAGTGCTGCATTTTTTGGCATTTAGTTTGAGGTTGTGTTCCAAGTGCCACTTGTTAGCATGAGTAAAGCCCACCTCCTCACACCCAGAGAATACATAGGTCATATGGGATATTTATGACAACTCCAAGTTGCAGTCATTGGCATACACTTTCAGCCACAGACCTTTGGTGTCTCCTTTAACATTAGAACAATAGATATCAAAGAATAGTAGCTCCAGGCCCAGTCCTCAGCAGAGACTGCTAATAACCAATTTTTAGTTGAGTGTGTGTCTGCAACACTAAGATACTAGGTTCTGTTGGTAAGCTAGTTTATTATCCAGTGGGTAACATAGGGGATTACATTTAATTGGATTAGCTAATAAATTATGTTTGAGATACAATGGTCTCAAAAGCTTTGGCCAAGTCCAGGTGTGCCATATGAACTGATTTAACTGAATCTAATGCTTTAGTGACTAAAAAATTGTGCAGGAGGATCTGCCTTTAACAAATTTGTATTGGTTTCAAGTCAGGGCTTGAAGACTGCCTGTGGTCTTTGTTTATGAAGTCTATAATGATGCACTCCATTGCCTTACAGGTAAGGCTAGTGAGGCTGCCAGTCATGGGTGCTCCTTTGTGGAGTTTGATGATTGCAGCATTTCTCCAAACCTGCTACATAATGCCTTTGGAGAGGCTGAAATTGAATGGGTGTAATGAGTCAACTAGGCAGTGCTTGGTGTTGACAAGAAGATAACCTGGCACATTGGACATAGTGTTTCTAGCCATGAAAAGAGCATGCAGGACTTGTTCAAGGGTGGTTTGTAAGAGTGGCATAGGCATGCTGATAATGCTGAAAGCAGTTTGGGGAGATAGGGTAAAGTGCGAGCTGAATTTGTCCACTAATACGTTGACAATATCCTCAAGGGTCAAGCATGTGATGTTATTTTATATTGGCTAAGAGCATTGTGGTGTATTATTTCCTAGGTTCTTGACATAAATGAAGATAGCTTTGTGGTTATTCATAGTATGGGTGATGATTCACAGTTCATACTTGTTCTTGGAGGATTTAATTTCATTTCTAGGTTCTTTGCTGATCATTTTGAGCTCCTACCTAGCTAATGGGATGTTAAATTTTCTTTTATGGTTTCAGAGCTACTTTCTCCTGCTGTTTAATTTGTTGATAATGGCGATCCACCTAACAGATTGATGTTCATCGTGTTTCACTGTTGTAGTCATTACTCTTGGGTTATCCTGCTGACAGGCTACCCGCAGTCGGCCAGAATTCCAAAGTCTAGGTCCGGCGTCGGTTGCTGTCGCCTCTTCCATGACGTCAGTGCATCAGGGGTATAAAAGATGCAGCCGATGCCATTTTCTTCAGTCTTTCTTGCCATTCGGTGTCCGAAGCAAAAGCAGTTCGCAAGTGACGGTCGGCCGACTCCTGAGATTTTCAAATACGAATTTCAGAACCGAAGTCTTCATTAAATCTAAGTACCCCATTGGGGAAACTTTTTTCTTGCTCCAGACCGATATCAGAAAAAGTTAACAATTGTATTTCTTGTGGGAAGCAAATATCTCATAAGGATTTTCACTCTTACTGTATTCCTTGCCTAGGCCCTGATCATAACTTTGCTAGTTGTCGGTTTTGTGCTAGATTTAACCAACGCACTATCAAGCGTCGGTTCGATTTTGCATTCCATTACTTTGGCTGAAGATTTAATTATATAATGCTGTCGGATCAGCCGACAGCCAGAGTTTACAAAAAACGCAAGGACAAGGAAAAAGATAGGCATCCAAGGTCCAAAACTGACGACGAAGCCTCTGCTAGGCCAGTCGCCGGTTCTCAGTGAGGTGCTTTTACAGCCCCTGGCACCCACTACCTCAGAGCCAGACTTGGTCTCTGGATATTCAAGGTATTGGACACTCGGAAATCATACCCTCAGATGGGTCCAGAGCCGCTGAGCAGGCATCGGCTTCTGAGGGTGTCTTCAGACCTACACAACTATATATTAAGACATCTTCAGCTTCAAAGACAAAGACTAAAGCAGAACTAAAGACAAAGAAACAAGTACAGCATTCTCCTACTCAGACTTCCATGCCTAAAAAAACAGATGCTTAAAATGGCCGAAGACCTAATTACTTTGATCAGGGGCTCACATCCCCCTCCTGATAAGAGGGCTAGGCAAGAGACAAAGTATGATTCTTCTGATCAGGTTTCTATTTCCTCTGATTCCTCTTCTGAACAGGATTACTCCATGCTTCCCTATGAGGATTCTGATGCTGAAAAATCCATTCCTTCAGCCTCTCCTCCTGAGGATTATTCTTTTGGGGAAACCCTGCATACCATGAGGGAACATTTCCACTGGGAGAGCCAAGATTATTCTGAATCTAAGAAAAGGCTCAGAGACTTTCTGCTACTTTCTCAGCACAGACCCCTTGCTATTCCACCTGTTCTAGACATTGTAGATGATGTATTTTCAGGGTCCAGCCTGTCCCCAGACTCTTTACCCCCTGCACCTGCTAAGCCAGACAGATACTACAGGGTCCCGGATTCTTATAAATTCCTGTATAGAAACCCCGCTGCTGACCCAGAAACTATATCTCAGGGCCCCAAGGGGGTTAAAGCTTCCACTGCAAAAAACCCTGTCCCCTCTGACAGGGATTCCAGGTCTCTAGACAGATGGGGAAAAAAGTCTACACTTCTGCAACCCTGGCCGTAAGGGCTTTAAATTGTCAGTTTCATATGCTTAAATATCAGCAATATTTAATGTCACTGCTTAAATAGAAAATGTTGACACATACTGAATGTTCAGAGAACAAGGACTTGCAGGATTTATTGCATGCAGCTGAACAAGTGGGAAAGCATACTTTGCAATGTGGTTATGATTCTCTGGAGGCCTCTTGCAGGGCCGCTGTTACAGGTTCTGTTATTAGAAGGCATGCTTGGTTAAAGGAACAAAATCTGCCTGATCATGTTAAAGCAAAAGATGCACCATTACAGCATGATACTTTGTTTGGTACTAAAGCAGAAGAGGTGCTGAAAAAAATGGAGGATAAAGCAAAATCCATACAGACAGTCAAGGATTTCTTACAGGTACAGCCACCCAGGTTTAGCAGAAACTGGCCTTCTAAAAATTGGTCCTTTCCAGCGTCAGACAAACCACAAAGAGGCAGATACAGGCATCCCAGAGGCAGATCTCAGCCCCAAGGCTCATACAGGCCTAAACAATGGGGTGCTCCTACCTCCAAAAGCAGAGAAGACAAATCGCAACCTTTCAGGAAACTGTCCCAATGACTTTCCTCTAGCAGATCCAAGCGCTTTTCTTTTGGCAGCCCCCTTAGGGGGGGAAATAGCACTTTTTTCATCAAATTGGCAAAGGATTACCCAAGATAAATGGGTCCTGAATATAGTGTCCCAAGGCTACAGGTTCCATTTTCACACTCTACCAAGGTCAAAAGGTATGCCAGACCTGCCATATAATCAATGGGCAGAGGCACAAAAACAAATTACAGTCCTCATGGATGAGGCCATTCAGCATGTACCACAACAAGAGCAGGGGCAAGGATTTTACTCCAGACTTTTCCTAGTACCCAGAAAGGACAAAACCTGGAGACCAGTACTGGACCTGTCTATACTAAAGACGTTTCTGGAAGTTCCAAAATTCAAGATGTTGACTCTACAGCAGCTACTGCCCATGCTGGGCAAGAAAGCTTGGCTCGTAACTTTGGACCTAAAAGAGGCATACCAGCATGTGCCAATCAGACAATCTAGCAGAAGATACCTCAGATTCATAGCTGGCTCAATGCATTATCAATTCTCTGCACTGCCCTTTGGATTATCTACTGCACCCAGGGTCTTCACAAAATGCCTGGCACCAGTAATTGCGTTTTGCAGACAAAAAGGAATTAAAATATACCCCTACTTGGACTACTGCCTAATTCAAGCAGAGAACAAAGACATTCTACTAAAGCATCTGGCATTTGTAAAAAGATTACTAATTGGCCTAGGGTACACAGTAAACAAAAAGAAATCAAAACTAGTGCCCTCTCAAGAGATAATATTCCTGGGTGCAAGCCTAAATACAACTGCCCAGATGGCTTATCGCACGCCAGACAAACAAAAGCAACTGACTACTTACTTCAAGAATTTGGCAACAAAAAACCACTTATCTGCAAGGAAAATCCTGCAGGCCTTGGGTTTCATGGCATCCTGCATTCTACTAATTCCATGTGCCAGACTGCATATGAGGAAACTACAATAGTATCTAAAAAGTGTTTGGACTCAGCATTGCCACAGCCTGGAGACAGTAATTGCACTCATTCCCTACCTGCAACAGGAGTTTCGATGGTGGGCAGAAGCCTGTCACCACAACAAGGGTCTGCCATTCAGTTTACCCCCAGCCAGGCAAACACTGACAACGGATGCATCAGATTATGCCTGGGGGGCCCATATGGCAGGAAAATGTATTCAGCGCACATGGCCTGCAAACCAGATGCATCTTCATATCAATCACAAAGAGATGCTAGCTGTTCAAAATGCCCTGACAGTTTTCAAGGACCTACTTCATCCAGGACAGTTACTGATAAAAGACAGACAACACTACGGTTATGTGGTACATAAAGAAACAGGGAGGTACACATTCCTACCCCCTCTGCAGACAGGCAATGACCTTATGGGACACAGCATTGGCTTTTCAAGTTCACCTGCAAGCACAATTCCTGCCAGGAGAAACATACTCTGGCAGACGAACTAAACAGAAACCTCATGGATCCCCACAAATGGAAACTGGATCCACAAGTCTTCAGCATGATAATAAGGAAATGGGGATGCCCAGACATAGACCTATTTGCCTCCCCTCACAACTGCCAATTGCAGAGATTTTGCACAAGGATTTATCACAAGCAAGCATGGAAAGTGGACGCCCTATCCTTCAGCTGGAAAAATCTAACAGTATATGCCTTTCCCCCACTGCCTGTCCTTCCCAGGGTACTCCTAAAGGTCAGACAAGAGAAGCCAAAAATGATACTGATTGCACCAGACTGGCCACACCAGCGCTGGTATCCAATCCTGAAGAGCTTGTCTAAAGGTCCAGCATGGATACTGCCTCAAACTTCACTTGCTGACCCAACAAAACAGTCAGATCCTGCACAGCCAACTCAGGACCTTAAATCTGGCAGCATGGCGGATAATGTAGCCATTCAGAACACTCCTCTTTCAAAAGCTGTTATGGATGTTATCTTGGAGGCCAGGAGGCCCAGTACCAGAAAATCTTAGGCAGAAAAATGGAAGAGATTTTCTGCTTGGAACCAGGAACAAGGCATAGACACGTGTGTACCAAGTATCCCTCAGATTCTACAATACCTAACTGAGATACTAAACAAAGGCCTTTCCTTCTCATCTATTAAGATTCATGCCTCTGCCATTTCAGCCCATTACAATATGGAACCCACCTATCTTTTCTCATCCTTTAATAAGGCAGTACCTCAGAGGGGCCAAAAACATTAGGCCTCCAAGGAGAGCACCAATTCCGGCCTGGGACCTCAATTATGTTTTGGGAAAAACACACTGCCTCCTTTTGAGCCAGCATCAACAGCAGATATAAAATTCTTATCCTGGAAAACAGCTCTGCTCCTAGCAATAACCTCTGCAAGGCGAGTTTCAGAGTTACAAGCACTCATGGCTGTGGAACCTTTTATCATTTTTCATCCAGACAGGGTTTCTCTGAGGATGAACCCTACATTTATGCCTAAGGTGGTGTCCAGTGTGGCCCTCAACCAAACCATTCACTTGCCAACCTTTTATGCTAATCCACAGAACAAGGGTGAGAAAATTCTGCATTCTTTGGACATACACAGGCAGTTACGATTCTGCTTGGACAGAACTAAAGCTGTCAGAAAGACTGAGCAACATTTAGTGTCATATGCTGCAGGTTCACAAGGAAAGGCTATCTCAAAACAGACCATTTCTAAATGGATAGGCCATTGCATCCATTTATGCTATTTTCAACATGGGAAATCAGTGCCTTAGGACATTAGGCCTCATTCCACCAGAGCAGCAGCCACTTCAGCAGCCTTCCTCAGAGAAGTACCAACCAAAGATATCTTAGAGGCTGCAACTTGGAGGTCAGTGCACACCTTCACAAAGCACTACCACTTACCTCTTTACTCTAAGTCCAGAGCAGGCTTTACCACTGCAGTTCTGCAGGGCCTCATAGCCTCTCCTAATCCTATTTAGCCCAGCCACCCTACCTCAGCTTTGGGATTCAACCCAAGAGTAATGACTGCAACAATGAAACATGATGAACATAGTACAGTTGTGTAACTGCCATAAATGTAGATGTTCGAGTGTATTCACTGTTGCAGTCCAGGTTACCCACCCATCATCCCCCCTTTTCTTTGCTGGGACTTAACTGCACTTCTCTATCCTATGCAACCTTTTTGGTGTATTTGCTTGTAGATGAAGGACATGTTATTTCTGAGCATGTATTTTTATTGGCATATTCTTTCAGCCTTCCAATTTAGAGGCACCTGACATCGGGGGCAAGAAAAACTGAAGAAAACGGCGTCAGCTGCATCTTTTATACCCCTGGCGCACTGACATCAGGGAAGAGGTGACAGCAACCAATGCCGGACCTAGACTTTGGAATTCTGGCCGACTGCGGGTAGCCTGCCAGCTGGATAACCCAAGAGTAATGACTGCAACAGTGAATACACTCGAACATCTACATTTATGGTAGGTACACAACTGTACTTTCTTAAATTTGGCAGTATATTTCTCTTATGTGGACTGATGCCTCAGTACTAAATTGGAGATGGGCGTAGACTTCATCTGTGAAAATTACAGCATGAAAGGTAGGGTCATCTAGGTGACGATGGTGTATAAATTTCATCTGGCCGTCTGTTAGCTGGAGTAGATTTGCCTTAGAATAGTCTATGAAGATGGAGGGGTTTCAGGGTGGCTTAGGTCTCACACCTAGAGTAAATGTTACTGCACAATAGCCAGATTTAACCAGTGTTGTTGTAATGGTAGAATCTGAGCATATGGGGGCTATGTTTTTGAGAACCTAGTGTCATATTGTAGAGCCCTTTATTGTAATTTGGACTAGCTGGTCCAAGGAGTTGGCATTAATTACATCCAGGATTATTTGCACATAGTTGTTTCTGGTGATGTAGGTTCTCCATTTAATGGAGGGATATCCAAAGTCACACAAGAGAATAGTGTTAGGTTCTATCACGAGAGATTCCGGTTTGTTAAGATAAGCCTCCTGGTCTGCCAGTGTTGTAGAAAGGGTATGGTAGTTGGCTGCTATGTGGTACTGAGTTTTGTTTGTCTTAAGAAGAATGTGGAGTTGTTCTAGGTCACTGTCCTGCAATACAAACATGAAGGTGAAAAGGTTTCCTAGAGGCACAGATATGCCCCCACCAGCTACAATGTCCAGTTTGGTGTTAGATTTAAAGGAACAGTACACATTAAACTCCTGCATTGCGGAGATGCTTTCACTGTTATGAAACCATGTTTCAATAACTACACATATACTAATGTTTTCAAGTGTAAGGAATGGCTTAAGGACTGAAACTTTTTGTTTAAGCTTCTAGCACCGAGCAGTGCTAATGTTATATGTTTTGATAGTGGTTGGCTACGTGGTTTATTTGAGGAAACTGACATTTGCTAAGAATGGCATTATGGAGGAAGAAAGCCATAAGGAGAGAGATACAAACCAAAAGCAGATGGGGTTGTCAGCCATCTCATTCCAGGTGGATATGTATTTGATCCTCCAAGAATGAGACCAGTAGTTAAGCTGAATAGTTGAAGTCAATTGTCTTTTATTTGTATTGCAGCATCATTCTTGGTGATAGTAGGATACTGCTTAATACTAGTTTCAGTTCCTTTCTACATGCATATTGAAATTGCTCCATCATGTCCTAGGAGGTGCATCTCAAGTCATTCACTCCCATGTGTGCAATGATCAGGTTATATGTATACCTAAGTTGAAGGGGCTTGAGGTCTGTAGTGATGTTACGTATCCTGACATGAGTGGCAGCTGTTATCCTTTCTTTGATTGGCCTGATGAGTGGAGCATCTGTCTGTGCATCTATGCAGTCACCTAGAACCAGGAGATTGCCAGATGAACTAGCTTGGTCAAAAGGGCTTCTGCATGCTAGTTATGTGACCTGTGTATCTGTGTCCTATAATATCAGAATGAGCTGTATATTGGAAACTGGCTGTTGATGCTGAGTTACATGTAGGTGGCAATGCTGAGGGTTTGCCTAGTCTTCCAAGTCCCAGGAGGCTCAGATACAGATTTTTTAATTGCATCAGCATACGACAACATAGAGCTTGCAGTCTGTGGATGTTATGTAGGTGCTGGTGTGGGTAAGACAGTGTGAGCTCACTGCATGCAGCTGTCTGAGAAAAGGATGCCTCCAGGTAAATGTGTTGGGGAAATATTACAGCTGTGGAAGTGTGTTGGACTGGTTATATATCCAGCATAAGTAAGCCTGTGCTGCTCAGTGCAACTGGTACTCAGGCTGTGCAGATCAGCACAGCTTAGAGGATGCCCACACAGCTCAGTACAAACTATTTAGACAAAGCAGAAACCGATAAGTAACTCACTAATGTTTTATACCCTTCCTGTAGAAGAAGAAGAGAGAGTTGTGTTTGTGCATTCTAACCACTATGGAAATACGGCTAATACTCAACTGTACTCAGCACAACACTGTGCAGTAAATCCAAGAGAAAAGAACCAATGAAAACTAGGTGCATTCTGAAGCTCCAGTGCCAAGATGATTCACTTAAATAGAGCAAAATGGTATAAAACAAAGCAGAACTACTCAGACTGGCTAAAGTGCAACCAGTGATGTCAGACAAGGCAGAACTGTCTGAAAATGACTAAGATAATATAAAATATTACAGGCAGTGTAAAAGCAAGGCCACGGTGGTATGGCAGTAGCGTTACCTCACAGCAAGAGGTTCTCCCGTTCGATTCTCGGCTGGGCTTGGGAGTGCCTTCTGTGTGGTGTCTGCATGTCCTCCCCGTGGTTGGGTAGCGTTCGAAAGACGTGCGTGCATAAATGGGCATGCCTTCATTGAAGGTTGGGCATCGAGCTGGCACCTTGGCGTTTCGTAAAAATCTACTGCCAATCATTAGTGGACCAGAGTTCCGCTGTGGCGACCCCTTACTGGGAAAAGCTGAAAGACAAACAACAACAGTGTAAAAGCAGTTCCAGATGCCTAAAACAGTAACAAGTATTGCAAAATCAACTAGAATAGCCAGGCAACTTAAATGCAAACAAAGAAAAAGAACATTCCTAGCTTTATTGTCTCTTTTTCAGAGGCGACATCTAGTTAGTGAACTACCTTGAAAGCATGTATTTAGTTTATGTCTGTTAGTTTATTATGCTTTAGATCATATTTGTTTATAGAGTGTTATGCTGTTAGTGTCTGTTACTGTGGGTAATGTTGTCCAGTCTTGTGACTGATAAGTTTGGGACACTTGTGAAAGGTTTAACTGTTATAACTGTTATGGCCTTATCTGATGAAGCATTTAAATTGTTACAGGACTCCTCTGCACATGATAGCTATTTTACTGATTTTAAAGCTTGTGTATCTATCATTCTATTGAAGATTGCTTTTCACTGCATTGTAGTTTGAGATGGCTACAGTGTGCCTTGTATGCAGTACTCACTTAAGTTTCAAGCAGTACATTCTTAAGTATCAGTGAATTAAAGGGTTGTGCTGTTCCTTTGGCAGTGCATTTGCAAGGAAAGGCACATGAGAGTTGAGAGAGATTAATAGCTGAGATGCTTTGTGGTATGTTACCTAATTATGAGCTGCTTGGAGTGGATAGGATGACATACATTGAATGATGGCTTTTTATGTAATTTTTTCATTATTTATTTTACCCTTTCTTCCTTCCTGCACATCATTGTTTCCAGCCTGGCCTTCATGTCCTGTCCACACTTAGTCTTCCAGCTGCTGTATGGCCCCCTGGACTAATTGTTGGGGCCAATCATGGACCAAAGGCAATGGGGCTTACACATTTTAGCTTCTGTCGTGGGGATTTTACTCGGCCCTACCTTGTGATATGGTATAGGGTTGATGTGCAATGTGAGCATATGGCTTATCACCCACTGCCACAGCAGCTCAGCCAGGCCCACCACTACCCATTGATCATGTCTCTTCAGGCGACGTCCTCAGCCTTCACTAGGGATCATTGTCAAGAGATGCCCATGTGGCACCCATCCCTTCGTGCCACTCTGAGAGTTGCCTGAGACAATAAATGAACTCGGGTCACCTGGTTCGTAGTCAGGGTTTTATCCCTGTATGCCACTGGAGCCGCAATTCTTTTCATTATTTTGAAAAGTTGTCAGTGTGCAACTTTCCAAGCCTTTAGCTGCCAGTAATTTGTCGTATTTTTGTCTCAGGTAGGGTGAAACATGGTTTCCCAGTATTTTATTGATATCTTGGATGGGAGCAAAGAAAAATGACAGCTAACAAGACTGACAAAAGCAGAGGAATGGCTCAGTGGTTCTGTGCAGTATACATACAGCGATATGTCTTTGATATTCACTGGTTGTGAATTATTGGCTTGAGTCTGTAGACTGTTGAGAAGTACAGACCATGAGTCTTGGATGTTTTTATATTACTAGATGGTATTTTTGGGTCCCAAGACAATGAGGTTCAGGGTAGGACACTGGAAATGCATGTAGTAAAAGTTATGAATGCTATAGAAAAGAATGCATAGTTTGATGTGGAAATAAGTGATCTGATGTCAATTTTCATTTTATCCTCAACATCAGGGTTTGGATCCGACGTGGCCAATGCAATAGCTTGTGGCAATCAAAAAGCTCTCAACCTCCCTACCATACCCATAATGCATCTCTTCCAATCACCTCAGATCTCATTTGCCACTTCGCAAAGACATGGTCCTTCCAGATAGCTCTAGGGTAGTTAAGTGAAATTTATAGTTTTATTTCGCTCATTACAGCTATATTCTTGAATTTAAAAACTTGAATTTTTTTTGGTTAATTGTTTCCTTTTTCTTCTACACTCTACAATAGTTGTGCCTTTCCCTTCTGTTCTTTTCCTGTACAACGGTACTTCTCAACTTCTATTGTTAGTAGCCCTTTTTTCTTTCCCTATTAGTGTAATTCTGTTACCATAGCTGGTATATTTTTTGTTAAAAAAAAAAAAAAAAACAGGTTCTTGGTTCATTTTTTTTTTGTCTAGTTGTTCTATTCCTAGCCGTTGTTTCATTATGGTGGATAAATCAGATAAGCCAAATGCGGACACAAAATCCCCTTGAGTGACTCGCACAATCTTTTTGTTTATTGCCTGGGTCCACTTCACTTGCAGGAAGATTGTGATATATGTTGAGCGTTCAGCTACACGTAGAAATAAGCTGATACTCAAATGTATGTTACCGTCCTCCTTTGAGGAGGACATTTCTGGCTCGGACAAAAAACACAAAAAGAAAGACTCTTCTAAATCTGGACAGTCAAGCCCAGCTTCCTCCCTGTCTTCCAGAAGCTCAAACAATGGAAGGAAAAGACCTTCTGCTCCAAAGATATCAATGGAGCCATCACCTAAAGTTGTTAAACTGTCAGGTCCTAAGATTCTTTCATATCCAAAAACCTCCAGGAGTACCCCTTTGGAGCTGAGTCTCTCAGCACCCAAAGATAGATTGGATCCGTTGTTGCTGGATCCTATGGGAAGCCCTTTCAAACCCATAAAGATCTTACCTAGGACTCTGTACTTTCCTTCTATCATCCCGGTGCCATCCAGAGCTCCTCCTTCTTTCATAGAGAGAGCAAAGTCACCATCAACATTGTCAACTCACTCCAACTAGAAGTCTAATGGAAAATGACATGAAGCTGCTTTGGGCACAAGGTATTACAAGGGCCCCTTTATTTCATATCTCTAATGGTCAGGAGTTCTGGATTTCATCATCCCCTCTTCATATTGCTCCTCCAACTTTCCTTGAAGTTTTGGAGTCTTCGGATCCAATTTGTCTTGTATTGTCTGCGTCGGATTTTTCCTTCCTTGGTTCAGACCTCTGCTCTGAGTTCCTCTGCACAATCAGAGCCAGAGAGCTCTTGGGGTCATGGCAGCCAGTCAGATGTGAGATAGTGGGTTTGACTCCAGAATTTTTGGAGCCATACCCGATGTTCATCGTGCATACAGCTGCAGTCATAACTGATGGGTTTTCCTGCCATCAGGCGGGTCCTCGGTCGCCCGAATTCCAAAGTCTAGGTCCGGCGTTGGTTGTTGTCGCTTCTTCCCTGACGTCAGTGCGACAGGGTATAAAAGAACCAGCCAACGCCATTTTCTTCAGTCTTTCTTGCCACGCGGTGCCCGAAACAGAAGCAGTTCACAAGTGCCGGTAGGCCAGTTCCCGAGATTACGAATTTTTTTCAACCGAAGTCTTCTTGAAAGCTAAGTACCCCGTTGGGGAAACTTTTCTTGCCTCAGACCAATGTCAGGCAAAGTTAATAATTGCATTTCATGTGGGAAGCAAATACCGCATAAGGATTTTCATTCCCTCTGCATTCCTTGCTTAGGCCCAGACCACGTCTCAGCCTGTCGTTTTTGTGCTACATTCAACAGACGCACTATTAAGCGTCGGGCGGAACTCGCCCAACACTATTTTGGCAAAAATGTATACATTATGTCGCCGGATACTCCGACTCCAGTTTTGAGTAAAAGACGCAAAGATAAGGACCGACATACGAGGTCCGCGGCTTCTACCGACACCACGCCAAAGCCGACTACAGGTGGTCCAGTTCTCAGTGAGGCGCCTACGCAGCCCCTGACTACCGACGACACTTCATTGGCGGTGTCTACTGTGCCCGAGGTTGCAGGCTCTTCGGCCCACACCCGACTACAGATACCGAAGCCACTCTTGGCGGTGAAACTCAGAGTTTAGACAGGTCTGCCACCTCTCAAGGTGTCTTCAGGCCTTCCTCTTCTTTTTCCATCAAGGCTTTCACTAAGTCTAAAGCAGCCATGCATACTAAAAGACAACCTCCACAGGGCCCTTCTCAAGGCCCCATGCCTAAAAAGCAGATGCTCAAAATGGCTGAGGAATTGATTACTCTTATCAGGGGTTCTCAATCCCCCCCGGACAAAAGGCCCAGACTGGAGGAAGAATCCCCCTCCTCGGACCAGGCCTCCATTATTTTAGAACATTCTGAAGACCAGGAACATTCATACTCCCCTTTTGAAGATTCTGTTGCAGAGGAGTCCATTCCCTCTGTCCCCCCCCCCCCGAGGATTACTCTTTTGGGGAAACCTTGCATACTTTGAGGGAACACTTCCACTGGGAAGGCCAAGAGTACTCAGACTCCAAGAAAAGGCTTAGGGATTTTCTCTTACTCCCTCAGCACAGGCCTCTGGCTATACCTCCTGTCTTAGACATTCTAGATGATGTGTATTCGGAGGCCTGCCTTAACCCAGACTCTTTACCTCCAGCCCCAGTCAAGCCTGACAGGTATTACCGGGTTCCTGACACACCAATTCCTATACAAAAGCTATGCGGCTGACCCAGAAACTATTTCACAGGGCCCCAAGGGAATTAAGGCCTCCACTGCTAAAAATCCATTACCTTCAGAGAGAGATTCCAGAGCTTTAGAAAGGTGGGGGAAAAAGGTATACACCTCGGCCACCTTAACCATGAGGGCATTAAACTGTCAGTTCCATATGTTAAAGTACCAACAGTTTCTGTTATCACAGTTGAGAAGCAAAATGTCACAACCTGAACAACCAGACTTGAAGGAGTTGCAGGATTTGATACATAGTGCAGAACAAGTGGGTAAACATACCTTGCAATGTGGTTTTGATGCTTTAGAGGCCTCATGTAGAGCTGCTGTTACAGGATCAGTCATACGCAGACATGCCTGGCTCAAAGAGCAAACCTTACCAGATCATGTCAAAGCTAAATTACTAGATGCCCCTCTGCAAAAAGATGTATTGTTTGGTGTTAAAGCTGAGGAGGTATTAAAGAAAATGGAGGAAAAGGCAAAATCAATGCAAACAGTGAAAGATTTCCTACAGGTACAACCTCCACGTTTCAGTAGAAATTGGCCTTCCAAAAATTGGTCCTTTCCAGCCACGGACAGACCCCAAAGAGGTAGATACAGGCACCCGAGGGGCACAGGGCAATCTCAAGGATCGTTTAGAGGCAGACAATGGCAAGCACCTACACAAAGAGGTGGTGAGGATAGTTCACAGCCATTCAGAAAGCAAGCCCAATGACTTTCCCCTTTGCATGCCAAGCAAGGTTCAAATGGCAGCACTTTTAGGCGGAAAACTGGCATTATTTTTGAAAAATTGGCATATTGTCACAAAAGACAAATGGATCCTGGACATTATAGACAGAGGCTACAGATTCCACTTTCACACCCTTCCAAAAATGAGAGGCATGCCAAACCTGCCACACAATCAAAGGGCAGAGGCACAAAAACAAATTTCAGATCTCATGGACATGAAAGCTATTCAAGAGGTACCTACACAAGAACAGGGTCAAGGTTTTTATTCCAGACTATTCCTGGTACCAAGGAAGGGAAAAGATTGGAGACCTATTTTGGACCTATCCATCCTAAACACATTTTTACTGCGTACAAAATTCAAGATGCTCACATTACAGCAGCTTCTTCCCATGCTGGGCAAGGAGTCTTGGCTGGTAACATTGGACCTCAAGGAGGCATACCTGCATGTCCCAATCAGACAAGATTGAAGAAGATACCTCAGATTTCTTGCAGGTTCAACCCATTATCAATTCTCTGCATTGCCCTTTGGCTTATCTACTGCACCCAGAGTGTTCACGAAATGCCTGGCATCAGTAATTGCCTACTGCAGACTTCAAGGGATACAAATATACCCATATTTGCATGACTGCCTGATCCAAGCGGACAGCAAGCACATACTTCTGAAACATCTGGCTTTTGTAATAATGTTGTTGAATTCTCTGGGATACACAGTCAACAAAAAGAAATCAAGGCTAATACCCTCTCAAACAATAATTTTCCTGGATGCCAACTTGGATACAAACACCCAGATGGCCTACCTCACGCCAGAGAAACAGGGGCAACTAACTCAATACTTCAGAAAACTGGCAACTTTCACCAGGCTGACTGCAAGGAAAATCCGGCAGGCTCTGGGATTCATGACATCTTGCATCCTACTAATCCCATGTGCAAAGCAGCATATGAGGAAACTTCAATGGTACCTAAAAAACCTATGGTCTCAACACAGCCACAGTTTGGAAACAATAATACCACTGATTCCATGTCTTCAAAAGGAATTTCTGTGGTGGGCTCAAGCATGCCAAAGAAACACAGGTCTCCCATTCTGCAAGCCTCAAGCAAATCAAGTCATCACAGCAGACGCCTCGGACTACGCCTGGGGCGACATGACAGATCGGTGCATTCAGGGCAAATGGTCCCAAAAAGAAAAGCACCTACACATCAATCAAAAGGAAATGCTAGCAGTAATAAATGCTATTATAGCTTTCAAAAACCTACTGCATCCAGGTCAGCTATTGATAAGGACAGACAACACCACAGTAATGTGGTACATAAACAAACAGGGAGGAACCCATTCATACCCCGTATGCAGGCTGGCCATGTCTCTTTGGAACATGGCTCTGGAATTACAAATCGAACTTCAAGCACAGTACTTGCCAGGCAAGGAAAACACGCTGGCAGACAACCTAAGCAGAAATATGACAGATCCACACGAATGGAAGTTGCATCCTCAAGTTTTTACAAAGATAATTCAAGCATGGGGAAGGCCAGACATAGATCTCTTTGCCTCCCACAGAAATCACCAATTGGCAAAATTCTGCTCAAGGACCTTTCATCCACAGGCCTGAAAAGTGGACGCACTCTCTTTCAGTTGGACAACAATGACAGTTTATGCCTTTCCACTTCCTCCTCTGCTGCCTAAAGTTCTATTAAAACCAGAGCAGACAGACCAAAGATGATTCCCATTGCTCCAGACTGGCCAAGACAACACTGGTACCCACTCCTGAGGAGCCTGACGCATTCCCCACCATGGATCCTGCCTCTAATGCCTCTTCTACTGACTCAGCACAACTTCAAAACTCTTCACAGTCAGCTGAAAACACTCAATCTAGCCGCATGGAAGATTCCTTAAATTCACAACAAACCCTACTCTCCAAGGAGGTGCAGGATGTCATTTTGGAGGCCAGAAGGCCTTCTACTAGAAAAGCCTACTCCGCAAAATGGAAACGGTTTTGTGCCTGGAATGAGAAAAAGGGTCAGAATCCTGGAATACTGAATTTACCTCAAATATTACAGTACCTAGCTGAGATGCTAAGCAGTGGACTTTCATTCTCCTCCATCAAAATCCATGCCTCAGCCATTTCTGCAGAATACAACACTGATCCTCCTTTATTCTCTCACCCCCTCTTAAGACAGTTCCTCAGAGGGGCTAAGAATATAAAACCCCCAAGGAGACAATCAGTACCTGCTTGGGACCTCAATTTCATTCTAGAGAAACTGACCTTGCCTCCTTATGAGCCGGCTGCTTCAACAGAACTGCAATATTTGTCCTGGAAAACAGCCTTCCTTCTGGCTATCACCTCAGGTCGCAGGGTATCGGAACTACAAGCCCTCATGGCTGTGCAGCCTTTCATCATTTTCCATCAGGACAGAGTTTCCTTATGAACCAATCCGTCCTTTATGCCAAAGGTAGTATCCAGGGTAGCCTTGAATCAGGCTATAGACTTACCTACCTTTTACCCTAATCCTCAAAACAAAGGGGAGAGACTACTACATTCGTTGGACATTCACAGACAGCTGCGTTATTATTTGGACAGAACAAAACCTTTCAGAAAATCAGAGCAACACTTTGTGTCCTATGCTACAGGAGCTCAAGGGAAGCCAATTTCCAAACAGACAATCTCAAAATGGATAGCCCACTGCATACGCTTTTGTTACTCTTTTCATGGTAAAACTGTACCTGCAGGCATCAGATCTCACTCCACAAGGGCCACAGCTACCTCTGCAGCTTTCCTCAGGGGGGTTCCTACCAAAGATATTTTGGAAGCAGCCACTTGGAGTTCTGTACATACCTTCTCCAAGCACTATCACCTACCATTATACTCCAGATCTAGAGCAGGCTTTGCCACTGCAGTCTTGCAGGGCATCCTGGCTCCTCCTAGTTCCACCTAGTGCCTACCACCCCTTTTTTAGCTTTGGGATTCTACCCATCTGTTATGACTGCAGCTGTATGCACGATGAACATAGTACAGTTTTGTACCTACCATAAATGTAGATGTTCGAGTGCTAATACAGCTGCAGTCCAGGTTTCCCTCCCTCCTTCCCCTCTTGGGACAGGCCTAATGGCTAACACCTCCTCATACAACCTGATTGGGGGTATTCATTTATGGTGTATTTGCTTGCAACTACTGTTTTTTTGATTATATTGCATTGCATTATTACATAAATTTATGTATTGCCTTCCTTCTGGGGGCACCTGACATCTGGGGCAAGAAAAACTGAAGAAAATGGAGTCAGCTGATTCTTTTATACCCCTGTCGCACTGACGTCAGGGAAGAAGCGACGACAACCGACGCCGGACCTCGACTTTGGAATTCGGCCGACCGAGGACCCGCCTGATGGCAGGAAAACCCATCTGTTATGACTGCAGCTGTATTAGCACTCGAACATCTACATTTATGGTAGGTACAAAACTGTACTTTTTGGAGCCTCGGCTCATATCAGCCCGGCCCCAGCTTCTGCCTCGAGAGCACTGTCATCTGAGTTTGAGGGGGCTGGAATCTGAGGGCACAGCCTAACGAATCAGGGATCCTTCCCTTCTCGAGGGCAGTCAGCTTTAGAGGCTCTGGAGAGGCCCAAGTCTGCCTCAGCGATACAGTCAATATCTACACAATCAGATCAGCAGCCTTCTGCCTTGCAGACCTCGCATCCATTGTCTTGACCAGACCTCCCAGAGGGACAGTGGGTCCAGAAACCCCAGGCTTACCCACAAGGGTTCCCACCACCTCTTCTGACACTTCCTTGGAACACCCCACAGAGGAGGTTCCTCAGAAGAGGAAGTGTAAGAGAAACTACCTAGACTCCACGGAGTAATCCCATCACTCAAGACACTGACCTCGATGAAGGTGAGGGAGCCCCAAGGTCACCTCGAGATGATGTTTCCTTCAGGGACATCCTAGAGATCTTGAAACAGAGGGGTGGAAGGAAGCTCAGCAATTCCTTATCAGACGAGTCATTGTAACTGGTGGCTTTTGGGTGGATCCTGCCCATCTACCTCCAGCGTGATCCCATTTGCCAATGAGTTCATTGAATTGATCTCTTGGGGGGGCTTGGGAGGGCCCAGATTCCATTGAACCCGCTCCTTGAACACCAAATAAAATAATAGCAGCACCAGAGGATAAAAATATTTGGTCAAAAGGTTTTCCAGTAGATGCCATGTTCCTGGTGGCAGCCACAAAAAAAATTTTTGTAAGAAAGTTCTACTATTCTTCATCCTAACAGGGATTATAGGATGATGGATAGATGTGGGAAATGTCTTTTTTTCCGGAACCTTCACCTTAAGGTCCCTGAATCATCTTTCCCATTTTACTAGATTGCATAGGGATCTGGTCAAGGAGTTATCAGATACCCTCTCAGGAGCTGTGTCTGAAGGGGTATAGGATTCAGTCACCTCACAGTTGGCCACTCTACATGCTATTGCAAACTCCTCCATGAGGCTCATCTCACATGTAGCTGAAGGGGCGAGTAGAGTTGTGCGTACGGGCATCTCTATGAAGAGGCATGCCTGGATGCGAGTTTTGCAGAGCTCTTTAAGTCTTCATTTGTCAGTGCTCTGTTTTACAGACCTTCCCCATTTGGCCCAAAAGTCAGGTATGAGAAAGGTGGGAATACCCTTTCTGCCATGGGTGTACATTTTTCCACGCCTCAGAGACTATACTCAAAAAAATAAGAGAAGCAGTGGAAAGATGTGGTTCAGAAAATCATAAGGGGCTTTTCCACATGCACGTGGAGAAAGTTTCCCAAGGAGCAGAGGGGGGAACAGTGCTGGAACTCACCACCCTCGCCACAGAGGAGCTTTGTATCATCAAGGGTCCAGAGATGCTTTCTTTGGGAAGTCCTTTCAGCGGTCTTGAAAGAAGGCCCGATTGCACTTCTCTGGAGGCAATCATGGGTCGACTATCTGCACCTGAGATCCTGGCTAAACATAACAAAACATGTGGGTGCAGAGGATCATATCCAGAGGATACTTTATACCCTTTTCCTGTCCACCGCTCTCAAAGCAAAAAACGCCCCGATGTTCCACCCAGTCAGTGGGAGCAAGCAGCCATCCAAATACTATGGCTGGTAGACAAAAGAGTCATCCAAAAACGTCCCCCAGATCATGGAGGATCTGGTACTTACTCAAGGTTCTTTTTGATACCAAAAAAGGCAGAGGACAGAGACCAATTTTGGATCTCAGCACATTGAACAAATCAGTTTGGCACAGCAAATTCCGGATGATCACATTTCAGTCCATTCTTCCATTCTTGGAAAAGGATGATTGGATGTGCTCGACAGACCTTCAGGATGCGTACTACCACAAAAATATGAACAGGCAATCCAGAAGTCATTTACACTTCCAGCTGGGAGCCAGTTACTATCACTCCAGAGTGCTGCCATTTGGCCTCATGACAGCCCCCAGAGTGTTCATCAAATGTATGGCAGTAGTGGCGGCTCACTTGAAACAGCAAGGATTCCAGGTGTTTCCATACTTAGATGACTGGCTCATCTCTGCCCTGACCAGGCATCTACTTCTAGAAGGTGAGAGACATGGTTATCTGAATGTGTTCTTTGTTAGGGATTACAGTAAACTACTAAAAATCACATCTAGACCCTTCTAAAGATTTTGATTTCATAGGAGCAAACATAAACACAGTCACGATGGTACTACGTTTCGCATCATCAAGAATGATGACCATAAGAGATCAGGTCAGAAAGTTACTACATATCTGCTCAAATGGTACTTCAAGCCTTAGGTTCTATGGCAGCAGCAATAATACTAGTTCCACTAGCAAGATTCCAAAGAGAATCTTACATTGGTTGCTTGCAGTACAGTGGTCAATCCTTCGCCAACCCATGTCAGCCCCGATAAGTATCATAAACGTTTGCAAGAAGGATCTTTCATGGTGGATTCAATCAGATCAACTGATACAAGGTACTCCTTTTGTTCCCCCTCACTCTAAGGCCACAGTGACCAGTGACACCTCCCAGATAAGGTGAGATGGCATTATGTGAGAAAAACAGTCCAAGGCACCTGGTCTGCAGAAGGTGCCAGCTCACACATATATGTCTTGGAGATGAGAGCAGTGCTATTAGCGTTGCAAGCCTTTCAGAATGTTCTTCTTTGGGGACAATTGCAGTTCAGTTGGACGACATGTCAATAGTCTGGTACATCAGCAAACAAGGGGGGACCAGATCATGCCTCTTGTTTTGAGAGGCTCTCAGAGTGTGGTAGTGGGTGAGCTCGTCCAACCTGTTTCTGATAGCGCACATTCCGGGAAAGTCGAATATGATAGCAGACAAGTTGTGCAGATCTATTATTATGCATCATGAGGGGTCCCTCAATCAAAAAGTTACAGAAGACATCTCCTACAAGTGGGACCAGCCTTGCTCGACCTTTTTGTGTCCCCTCTATACAACAAATGCAGCAGCTACTTTGCTCTGATCTCCCCCAAGAGGAGAGTCCCCTGAGAGATTCTGTCACTCACAGTTGGCCTTCTGGTCTATTATACACTTCCCCCAACTCCATTAATTCCCAAATGTCTTCAAATAGGGAACAGGATAAAGAGAGAAGTAATCCTCATTGCCTCATACTGACCTCAGAAATCGGTTTTCCCTTTCTTTGGCCTCATCTATGTAAGAAACCATGGATTATGGATACAATTCCAGACCTTCTGTCACATCTGACAGGAATGCCTTATCTGAACATTCACAATCTCAAGCTGACAGTTTGTTGTCTCCAGCTCTGTTGATAGCCAGGCAACCTATGCTGGCTTCACCAGTGCGTCACATTCTGATATCCTCTCATAAGCCATCTACACGGAAGGTGTATAACAGTAAATGGAGGAGATTCATACATTGGACACAAACAATGTAGATCCCATTGCTGCTCCAATCCACGCTATTCTGGAGTTTTTAGCACAGCTGTTTAATGAGGGAGCAGCATTCTCTACAATTAAAGTGCAGCTAGCTGCAATTTCTAATTTTCACATTGCATTTGATAGTTCCTCACTCACTTCATATAAGCTCTGCAAAGCCTTCTTGAGAGGAGCTCTCTTACTCAACCCCCTTATAAAGATACTTCACCACCTTGGGATCTAAATTTGGTTTTACAGAAAATTATACAGCTTCCTTTCGAACCAGCGGCTACCTGTCAACTCAAATTTCTCTCTTGGAAAACTATATTCTTGGTAGCCATCACATCTGGAAGAAGAATATCAGAGATTCAAGCTTTATCATCCCAGCCACCATAGTTGGTTTTTCATAAAGACAGGGTTACCTTGTGTACTAACCTATATCCTTTCTGCCTAAGATAGTTACAGAGAACACTATCAACCAGAAAATTAATCTACCAGTTTTCTTCCCAAACATCACCAATAAAGGTGAATATTTGTTACATTTGTTAGATGTTCACAGACAGTTAAGTTTTTACCTTCATAGAACAAAGGACATAAGAAAAGAAAGTCAATTGTCTCCAATTCAGAGTTTAGATTGGGCCTTCCGGTGACCAAGGTTACTTTAGCCAAATGGATTACAGATTGCATATCTTTTATTTACAAGAGGCAAGGCAAGGAGCTGCCTAAACAGTTTGGACTCATTCCACTAGATTCATGTAACCTCTTCAGTCTTTCAATCCAGTGCGTCCATGGATGATATTTGTGCAGCAGCCATCTGGGCTACCCCTCATATCTTTATTACTCATTACAAACTGGATTTGGTCTCTAGGAGTAGGGCCTCCTTTGGTTCAATGGTTCTGAAAAATATCCTTCCAGAAGGCCAACCAGGAAAAAGGTAGCTGGGGACACTGTTCCATATGATGAAGATAACATGAAACTTGACAACTTAAACTTTATAGCCATGACTATCACACAACTAAGTGTAGTCTGTCTTCTCATAATTTTTTATAACATTGCAAGTTATCACTCTAGCAATATCTATAAACATAGAAGCACAACACTACATTATGCAATCTCAAATACAGACACAGCATATCTGCCCACAATTGTTCAAGAACTACATAATGGATCAATTCAGAACTAAACACACATGCTCTCATTCCTACTCCAAAAAAAACACAATACTTTCTCACACTCATCACCAAACTCCAACATCTGTATCACCATTTTAACACCAGGCTCACCATAAGTGGGGATATCCACCCCAACCCAGGCCCAAATCCATCCTATCCAATACAAATTGCTCCAACACAAATGTCAGAACATAACACCCCCCACTATTTTCATCCCTGGGCAAATCAACAACAGCAGCAAAACCAACCATCTTTTAATGCTAAATATTAATATTAGAAGTATCAATAATAAAATACCTGAATTCCAGTCCACAATAGCCTACTACTCCCCAGACATAGTTGCTTTAACAGAAAGCTGGCTAAATAAAAACATAGCTAACTCAGAAGTTCTCCCTACCGGCTACAATATCATTAGACAAGGCAGACCACTTTGTAAAGGGGTGGAACTGCCTTACTGTACAAGTCCAACTTAACTGTACGTCAATTACCAAACTCCTACTCCTCCAATAATTGGGACATGCTTATCTCACAACTTCAACTTCACCCTAAAAAGGTCATCACCACAATTGTGATCTGTATTCCACCTGGTAATACACTTGCTAGCCTTGAAGACTTCTTATCCTGGTGTTCTTCCACATACTCACAAGAAACCCTTATTCTGGGGGATTTCAACCTAGATTGGTTCACCTGCATATCAGAACCACCAAGTAATCTAATAAATCTCCATGGCTACCAGCAGCTATTCCAACTAGATGTGATAAAAAAATCTAAAAGGGAATCCATCCTTCACTGGGCCCTAACTAACAACCCCACAATGTACCCCCACACAGGCTGTCTCCCAGACACCTTAAGTGACCACAACATAATATACCTTATACATAGTAGAACAAGCATATGCAAACCACTAACTATATATCCACTAGAAACACAAAACAATTCCCTCCTGAGGTCCTCTATACTTTACTGTGTAACTGTGACTGGACCCCCCTAAAAATCCTCCCACTTGACCAGGCTGTAGGATATTTCAACAAAACATTTCTACAACACCTAGACATTGTACTCCATTGCACAAAATCAAGGTTAGAACCTCTACAAACCCCTGGCTCAGTAAAGAAACCAAACAAATCCTCAAGTCCAGAGACACTGCCTGGCTTTACTATAAAAAAAAAAAACAAAGAAACACAAAGCCTAACTAAGTACCAAGAACTGCGCAACTGTGCAAAAAATGCATTAGGCTGGACAAAAATCCTGCTAAACGACATTACAAACTAAATGCCAACACAACCTCCAAAAATTCTAGAAAATGTAAACCAGCTACTAAAACCCACCCAAAAGACTACCCCCAAACCAACCACCCCTGAGACTAAAGTTCCCATCGAAACACAATTCATCTCCCACTTTGTGAACTCAATTCTATCCTTAGTATCACAGGACAGTTCCGTCCTCACTATCCCCCCAACACAAATAACACTAATGCAAGCTTTACCCTCAAAACAGTTTCCACCACTTCAATCAAAAGCAGTCTCTCCAAACTAAAAACCTTATCAACAGCAGTTGACCTACTCCCCAGATATTTCTTGAAACTCACAGCAGATGCTATTGCTGTCCCATCTCCATTCTCATAAAAAGATGAGTTGTTGAAAACTATGTGCCCAAACTCTGGAAAATATCCTATGTTACACCCATACATAAAGACGGGACTTCCACTGAACTTAATAACTACAGACCCATTGCTTTACTCTCCCCCCGGTCAAAATCCTAAAAAAATGCATCCATACCCAGGTGCTAAAATATCTCCTAGACAGTAACATCCTGTCACCTACTCAGCATGGTTTCAGACCTGCCTATTGTACCACTACAGCCCTCCTCTGCTTCACAGACACAGTAAACCATCTCAAAAGCGAAGGCCTGCAGGTGTCGACTCTTTTTTTAGATATGTGCAAAGCATTTGACACAATTTCGCACCAATAAACAAACGAAACCAGTATCACCTATCAAATGCCATTCTTACCTGGATGTTCTTCATGTTTCACTGTTGCAGTCATTACATTTGGGTAATCTGCTGGCAGGTTGCCCTCAGTCGGCCTGAATAACAAAGTCTTGGGTCCTGCGTCGGTTGCTGTCTCCTCTTCCATGACGTCAGGTCATCAGGGGTATAAAACATGTAGCTGGCGCCATTTTAATCAGTCTTTCTTGCCGCGCGGTGCTCGAAGCAGAAGCAGCTCGAAAATGCCAGTGAGCCGACTCCTGAAATTTTCATTTTTGAGTTTCAGAACCAAAGTCTTCAAACTAAAGCTAAGTACCCCGTTGGGGAAACTTTTTCTTGCTCCTTACTGATGTCAGTAAAAGTTAATAATTGCATTACTTGTGGGAAGTAAATACCTCAGAAGGATTTTCATTTGTACTGCATTCCTTGCCTAGGCCCTGATTACAATGTGCCTTGCTGTCAGTTTTGTGCGAAATTTAACCAACGCACTATTAAGCTTCGGTATATTTTTGCTTCTAAATGTTTTGGTTCAAGATTTAACTACCCTGAAATGTCGTCGGTTAGCAATCTGACTACCAGAGTTCACAAAAAACGCAAGGAAAAAGACAGAGACAGACTGTCTGGGTCCAAAACCGATGACGCTTCTCCTAAGCCAGTCGCTGGTTCACCGGTACTCAGTGAGGTGCTTTCGCAGCCCCAGATACCCACTACTTTTGAGTCGTAGGCCTCTACTGAGACCCATTCAGAGTCCAGTATGCCGCGAGATTCGTAAAGTATTGAACCCATGGATGTCTCTCCCTTGGATGGGTCTGGAGCCGCTGAGCAGGCACCGGCTTCTGAGGGTGTTTTCAGGCCTCAACATTTCTATATTAAACCAACGCCATCAACAAAAACAAGGTCAAAAACAACTTCTATGTCTAAAACCCCGACGCATGAGCCACGTGCCAGGCCCCTATGCCTAAAAAAACAAATGATCAAAATGGCTGAGGATAGGATTTAATTACCTTGATCAGGGCTTCTCAACCCCCACCTGCTAAGAGGCCTAGGCAAGGCACTGATTATGAATATTCAGATCAGGTTTCCATTTCTTCTGATTCCTCTTCTGATCAGGAATTTTCTATTCCACCTTATGAGGATTCTCATGCAGAGGAATCCATCCCATCTGCATCTCTTCCTGAGGATTACTCTTTTGGAGAGACTTTGCATACTTTAAGGGAACATTTTCACTGGGAGAATCAGGACTTCTCTGAATCAAAAAAGAGACTTAGGGATTTCTTTCTTCTTCCTCAGCATAGGCTTTTGGCAATACCTCCTGTTTTAGACATTGTTGATGTGTTCTCAGAATCAAGCATGGCTCCTGATTTCCTGCCTCCAGCTCCTAGTAAGCCAGACAGATGTTACAGGGTTCCCGAATCCCACAAATTTCTTTTCAAAAATCCTGCTGCTGATCCTGAGACTATTTCTCAGGGTCCCAAGGGTGTAAAGGCTTCTACAGCCCAAAATCCTACCCC